>NC_091309.1:12670297-12700297 GCF_038502225.1 Cherax quadricarinatus
TAAGTAAAATCATTAGGTAATGAACACTTTTTTGCTAACACATTCCAGCAGGTACTGATGTTTTCTTACACAAGATAAAACATTCCAGCAGGTACTGATGTTTTCTTACACAAGATAAAACATTCCAGCAGGTACTGATGTTTTCTTACACAAGATAAAACATTCCAGCAGGTACTGATGTTTTCTTACACAAGATAAAACATTCCAGCAGGTACTGATGTTTTCTTACACAAGATAAAACATTCCAGCAGGTACTGATGTTTTCTTACACAAGATAAAACATTCCAGCAGGTACTGATGTTTTCTTACACAAGATAAAACATTCCAGCAGATACTGGAGTCTTCTTACACAAGATAAAACATTCCAGCAGGTACTGATGTTTTCTTACACAAGATAAAACATTCCAGCAGGTACTGATGTTTTCTTACACAAGATAAAACATTCCAGCAGGTACTGATGTTTTCTTACACAAGATAAAACATTCCAGCAGGTACTGATGTCTTTTTACACAAGATATAACATTCCAGCAGATACTGGAGTCTTCTTACACAAGATATAACATTCCAGCAGATAATGGAGTCTTCTTACACAAGATATAACATTCCAGCAGATACTGGAGTCTTCTTACACAAGATATAACATTCCAGCAGGTACTGGAGTCTTCTCACACAATATATAACATTCCAGCAGATACTGGAGTCTTCTTACACAAGATATAACATTCCAGCAAATACTGGAGTCTTCTTACACAAGATATAACATTCCAGCAGATACTGGAGTCTTCTTACACAAGATATAACATTCCAGCAGGTACTGGAGTCTTCTTACACAAGATATAACATTCCAGCAGATACTGGAGTCTTCTTACACAAGATATAACATTCCAGCAGGTACTGGAGTCTTCTCACACAATATATAACATTCCAGCAGATACTGGAGTCTTCTTACACAAGATATAACATTCCAGCAAATACTGGAGTCTTCTTACACAAGATATAACATTCCAGCAGATACTGGAGTCTTCTTACACAAGATATAACATTCCAGCAGGTACTGGAGTCTTCTTACACAAGATATAACATTCCAGCAGATACTGGAGTCTTCTTACACAAGATATAACATTCCAGCAGATACTGGAGTCTTCTTACACAAGATATAACATTCCAGCAGATACTGGAGTCTTCTTACACAAGATATAACATTCCAGCAGATACTGGAGTCTTCTTACACAAGATATAACATTCCAGCAGGTACTGGAGTCTTCTCACACAATATATAACATTCCAGCAGATACTGGAGTCTTCTTACACAAGATATAACATTCCAGCAAATACTGGAGTCTTCTTACACAAGATATAACATTCCAAAAGATACTGGAGTCTTCTCACACAATATATAACATTCCAGAAGGTACTGGAGTCTTCTTACACAAGATATAACATTCCAGCAGGTACTGGAGTCTTCTCACACAAGATATAACATTCCAGCAGGTACTGGAGTCTTCTCACACAATACATAACATTCCAGCAGATACTGGAGTCTTCTTACACACGATATTACATTCCAGCAGATACTGGAGTCTTACACAAGATATAACATTTCAGCAGATACTGGAGTCTTCTTACACAAGATATAACATTCCAGCAGATACTGGAGTCTTCTTACACAAGATATAACATTCCAAAAGATACTGGAGTCTTCTCACACAATATATAACATTCCAGAAGGTACTGGAGTCTTCTTACACAAGATATAACATTCCAGCAGGTACTGGAGTCTTCTCACACAAGATATAACATTCCAGCAGGTACTGGAGTCTTCTTACACAAGATATAACATTCCAGCAGATACTGGAGTCTTCTTACACAAGATATAACATTCCAAAAGATACTGGAGTCTTCTCACACAATATATAACATTTCAGCAGATACTGGAGTCTTCTCACACAAGATATAACATTCCAGCAGGTACTGGAGTCTTCTTACACAAGATATAACATTCCAGCAGATACTGGAGTCTTCTTACACAAGATATAACATTCCAAAAGATACTGGAGTCTTCTTACACAAGATATAACATTTCAGCAGATACTGGAGTCTTCTTACACAAGATATAACATTCCAGCAGATACTGGAGTCTTCTTACACAAGATATAACATTTCAGCAGATACTGGAGTCTTCTTACACAAGATATAACATTCCAGCAGATACTGGAGTCTTCTCACACAAGATATAACATTCCAGAAGGTACTGGAGTCTTCTTACACAAGATATAACATTCCAGCAGATACTGGAGACTTCTCACACAATATATAACATTCCAGAAGGTACTGGAGTCTTCTTACACAAGATATAACATTCCAGCAGGTACTGGAGTCTTCTCACACAAGATATAACATTCCAGCAGGTACTGGAGTCTTCTCACACAATACATAACATTCCAGCAGATACTGGAGTCTTCTTACACACGATATAACATTCCAGCACATACTGGAGTCTTCTTACACAAGATATAACATTCCAGCAGCTATTGGAGTCTTCTTACACAAGATATAACATTCCAGCAGATACTGGAGTCTTCTCACACAAGATATAACATTCCAGAAGGTACTGGAGTCTTCTTACACAAGATATAACATTCCAGCAGGTACTGGAGTCTTCTCACACAATACATAACATTCCAGCAGATACTGGAGTCTTCTTACACACGATATAACATTCCAGCACATACTGGAATCTTCTTACACAAAACATAACATTCCAGCAGATATTGGAGTCTTCTCACACAAGACAACATTCCAGCAGGTACTGGAGTCTTCTTACACAAGATATAACATTCCAGCAGGTACTGGAGTCTTCTTACACAAGACATAACATCCCATCAGATATTGGAGTCTTCTCACACAAGACATAACATTCCAGCAGGTACTGGAGTCTTTTCACACAAGACATAACATTCCAGCATTTACTGGAGTATCGTAAACAGTATATTGCATTCCTGAAGGTATGGAAATTTCTTCGATATGATATACAGCATCATTTATGCTGGAGCGACAATTTAAACAAATATTCACAATTTGTTTCGAATAGACGAAAGGCTAATTGCAAATGTATCAGTAGACGTACTTCTGATAGCCCTTCTGGGGCGACCAATCTTCACCAGTGACCGTGATTGTAGGCCACCTAAACAACAATGAAGACTAACATAGGGGTGCTCGCCCCCCAGACAACTAATTTCGGTCACAAAGGAACGAGACACCAAGTTACCAATTTCGGTCTTTACGTTTCTGCAAGCGAAGCGAATCTTTCTTCCTTTTGGGGAGAGGGGAGATGGTGGGGTGGGGGAAGATGGTGGGTGGGGGAAGATGATGGAGAGAAGGAAGATGGTGGAACGAGGGGAGATGGTAGGGGAGACGGGAGATGGTTAGGAAAAGATGATAGGGAGAAGGAAGATGATGGGAGGTGGAAGATCGAGAGCTAGAGAAGGAGAGGGTTGTGGAGAAGTGGGAAGGGTAGGGGGAGAGAAGTGGTGAGGGGGGAGGTGTAAATGTCGGGAAGAGGGAGACGAGAGACAGAGATAGACAGATGGATAGAAACACTAATAAAAAAGGAGAAACTGTGGAGAGAGAGAGAGAGAGAGAGAGAGAGAGAGAGAGAGAGAGAGAGAGAGAGAGAGAGGGAGAGAGAGAGAATTGCAGGCTCTACGCTATGTCTCCTCAGTGACTACCTTCATGGTAGATGTCTAAGTGTAGTTCTCAATGGAACGGAATCAGCAAGACATCCTATTGGGGCAAGTGTTCCACAAGGAAGCATGCTGGGTCCATTGTTATGGAATGTTTACTTCAACGACCTTCTTCATCTCATCCCAGAATCACATGCATATGCAGACGACTGTACACTGACATTCACTTATCCAAGAGAAGAAATGCCAGCTGCTCTAAGCTACATCAATCACCAGCTGAGAGCTATATCAGCTTGGGGAAATAAATGGCAAGTAACATTTGCACCTGAGAAAACGCAAATGATGATCGTCTCTAGGCACCATGATGGTAATGCTGGTGCAGTAGTAAGGATGAATGGGAGGATGTTGGCACCTGGAGAAGAAGTTGATATCCTTGGGGTGAAATTTGACTCCAAACTAACCATGAAGAACCATGTTGTAAATCTTGCAAACAAGGCAGCCAGGAAGCTTACAGCACTTCGCCGTATCTCCCATCTGCTTGACAGTAGGGGTTGCAAGATCCTGTACGAGGCACAAGTACGCTCGCACCTTGAGTATGCTCCACTTTCTTGGTTTGCCTGCCCCCCCTCTCATCTGCGACTGCTTGACAGAGTAGAGAACAGAGCAAGACGTCTCATCTCTCGCCTGGACCCATCCTGGATAGATCTGTCATTTCAGCAGAGCCTTCAACATAGGAGGGATGTGGGTGGCCTTACTGTTATGTACAAGGCCAATATTGTCAAAATACCACACTTGGATCCACTTCGAGGACAGCGTGAAACAAGCTTTTATGCCACAAGACGGGCAGAAAGCAGCAACTTCACTCTGGCTGTACCCTTCTCCAGAACATCACTCCATCTGAGATCATACATACCCAGGATGACTCGAGTATGGAACACATTCGTACAGCATAATGATGTCAACGAGATAAAGTCAGTTGATCAAATGAAAATGCTGGCCCACAGATGGCTCCAACTTCATCCTGTTCCCTACTTGTATGTCTCATAACAATAAAAATGCTTTCAAATGAGCTGATGTAGGTAACAGCTCTTAGCTTGCCAATAAAGTTAGGAATCCTTAACCTGTAAATAGCTGTCAATAAAGCTAGGGATCCTTAACCTTGTCAAACCCCGTGTAAAAAAAAAAAAAAAAAAAAGAGAGAGGTTGACGAAGGAGGGAAAAAGATAAACTAAAAACCACAGCAACCAGACTGAAGTACAAACCACAGGAATAAAGCAGAAGTACTGCATAATAAATCACATTAGACAAAGATGCAGAGCACATCAGACCAGCTTATAACTACACCATCGTACCTTTGATACACCTCTGATGAGTTTCGAGAGTCTTTCTGCTCCAGGAGCCCTGCCATGGGCCAGGCTCGTTTGGTGCTACCCTTGAAAAGATACTAAGTCTAACATAAACTAGCACAAGACTCTACCTTCACTCTTTCGTTCCTTGAGGAAAAGGGTCAGTAGTAGAGGGTAAATTAAGGAAGAAGGAAGAGACAGGGTGAAGGAAGGAAAAGCTGGGAAGTGGAGAGGGAAAAAAGAGCACTAAGGAAAGAGAGGGGAGAGAAAATATATTTAATGGATTAAAAAAGAAAGATGAGAATAAGATAAAAGATAATAAAGAATGAATGAAAAGACACAAGTGCATATAATTAGGAGGTAATTTTGGATAGTTTAGGTTGAGCCCTAGTTCTTGGATCCTGTATTACAACATTCCTTAAACTGTGTGTGTGTGTGTGTGTGTGTGTGTGTGTGTGTGTGTGTATTTATGTGTGTGTGTGTGTATTTATGTGTGTATGTGTGTGTGTGTGTGTATTCATCTAGTTGAGGTTGCAGGGGTCGAGTCCAAGCTCCTGTGCCCCGCCTCTTCACTGATCGCTACTAGGTCACTTTCCCTGAACCGTGAGCTTTATCATACCTCTTCTTAAAGCTATGTATGGATCCTGCCTCCACTACATCGCTTCCCAAACTATTCCACTTCCCGACTACTCTGAAGCTGAAGAAATACTTCCTAACATCCCTGTGATTCATCTGTGTCTTCAACTTCCAATTGTGTCCCCTTGCTGCTGTGTCCCATCTCTGGAACATCCTGTTTTTGTCCACCTTGTCAATTCCTCTCAGTATTTTGTATGTCGTTATCATGTCCTCCCTATGTCGTTATCATGTCCCCCCTATCTCTCCTGTCCTCCAGTGTCGTCAGGCCGATTTCCCTTAACTTCTCCTCATAGGACATACCTCTTAGCTCTGGGACTAGTCTTGTTGCAAACCTTTGCACTTTCTCTAGTTTCTTTACGTGCTTGGCTAGGTGTGGGTTCCAGACTGGTGCCGCATATTCCAACATGGGCCTAACGTACACGGTGTACAGGGTCCTGAACGATTCCTTATTAAGATGTCGGAATGCTGTTCTGAGGTTTGCTAGGCGCCCATATGCTGCAACAGTTATTTGGTTGATGTGCGCGTCAGGAGATGTGCCTGGTGTTATGCTCACCCAAAGATCTTTTTCCTTGAGTGAGGTTTGTAGTATCTGGCCCCCTAGACTGTACTCCGTCTGCGGTCTTCTTTGCCCTTCCCCAATCTTCATGACTTTGCACTTGGTGGGGTTGAACTCCAGGAGCCAATTGCTGGACCAGGTCTGCAGCCTGTCCAGATCCCTTTGTAGTTCTGCCTGGTCTTCGATCGAATGAATTCTTCTCATCAACTTCACGTCACCTGCAAACAGGGACACTTCGGAGTCTATTCCTTCCGCCATGTCGTTCACAAATACCAGAAACAGCACTGGTCCTAGGACTGACCCCTGTGGGACCCTGCTGGTCACAGGTGCCCGTGTGTGTGTGTGTACTCACCTAGTTGTACTCACCTAGTTGAGGTTGCGGGGGTCGAGTCCGAGCTCCTGGCCCCGCCTCTTCACTGATCGCTACTAGGTCACTCTCCCTGAGCCGTGAGCTTTATCATACCTCTGCTTAAAGCTATGTATGGATCCTGCCTCCACTACATCGCTTCCCAAACTATTCCACTTACTGTGTGTGTGTGTGTGTGTGTGTGTGTGTGTGTGTGTGTGTGTGTGTGTGTGTGTGTGTGTGTGTGTGTGTGTGTGTGTGTGTGTGTGTGTTGTATGTGTACGTGTGCGCGGTTCTACATTTCCATAAAGCCAATATATTTTTTTTTTTAATTTTATATTGAATCACGATAAAATAAAAACTACATTGTCAGCTGTCACTGCTGCTTAATTTGTCCTTGTGTATTTTTTTTACATCAGCTGTAAAAAGTGACAGAACACTTGTACAGAAAACTGTAAAACCATCGTCACCAACACCAGTGGGGAGTGGAGAGAGAAAGTGAAGAGGAAGGAATGGGGGGGAGAAAGAGAAGGGAGAAGAGAAGGGGAAGGGAGGGTTGGATGTGGTGTAAGAGGAGGGTAGTATGAGGGGAGGGCGAGGGAAGAATGGGAAGAGTGAACAGGAGTGGGAGGAATGGATGGTAGTGAAGAACAATGAGGCGCAATACACAAATAACCCGCACATAGAAGAGAGGAGGACCTCACGACGACGTTTCGGTCCGACAGGACCATTTACAAAGGTAAATTCTCACCAGCCTGTTGTGATTGTGTTGCTGTTAGTGTTGTTGGTGAGTGTTGCTGTTAGTGTTGTTGGTGAGTGTTGCTGTTAGTGTTGTTGGTGAGTGTTGCTGTTAGTGTTGTTGGTGAGTGTTGTTAATGATGTTGGTGAGTGTTATTAATGTCGTTGTTGTTGTTGTTGTTGGTGGTGTTGGTGCTGCTAATTGTTGCTAATAATGCTGTTACGACTACTGATGCCCTTGTTGCTTTTTGTAGCCATTACTGCTACTGCTTTTTAATGCTGCTGCTGCTGCTACTACTGCTGCTGCTGCTGCTGCTGCTGCTACTGCTACTACTACTACTACTACTACTGCTACTACTACTACTACTGCTACTACTGCAGCTGCGCTGCTGCTGCTGCTGCTGCTGCTGCTGGCTGCTGCTGGCTGCTGCTGCTGCTGGCGGCAGCAGCAGCAGCTTGGCGCTGCTGCGCAGCGCTGCTGCTGCTGCTGCTGCTGCTGCTGCTGCTACTGCTGCTGCTGCAGCAGGCAGCGGCAGCAGGCAGCAGCAGCTGCTGCTGCAGCGCTGCTGCTGGCTGCTGCTGCTGCTGCTGGCAGCAGCGCTGCTGCTGCAGCAGCTGCTGCTGCTGCTGCTGCGGCGGCACGCTGCTGCTGCTGCTGCTGCTGCTGGCGGCAGGCGGCAGCAACTGCTCATGCGCTGGCTGCTGTGCTGCTGCTGCAGCAGCTGCTGCTGCTGCTGGCTGCTGCTGCTGCAGCGCGCTGCTGCTGCTGTAACAGTGCTGCTGTGGTGGCAGCAGCAGCAGCAGCAGCAGCAGCGCAGCAGCAGCTGCTGCTGCGCAGCAGCAGCTGCTGCTGCTGCGCTGCTGTTGCTGCTGCAAGCTGCTGCTGCTGCTACTACTGTTACTACCACTGCTGCTGCTGCTACTACTGTTACTATCACTGCTGCTGCCCTTCCCCCTTCCTGCTGCTCAGATATTAACACTAATGCCGTAGTTTGTCTCGCCTTCAAAGAGTTAGGTATCACAACTTCCCGCCAAAACCGGTGCTTGCTGTCACACTCTGGCGGGAATCAATCACAACTTTCCCGCCACAACGAGCACCACTTGCGCTTTAAAGTTCAGTTTGCGCGGGAGCTCTTTCGAAAAAATCTCCCGGGAAAGGAGAACCACTCTCAATTTCTGGGAGAGAGAGAGAGAGAGAGAGAGAGAGAGAGAGAGGGAGAGAGAGAGAGAGAGAGAGAGAGAGAGAGAGAGAGAGAGAGAGAGAGAGAGAGAGAGAGAGAGAGGGAGAGAGAGAGAGAGAGAGAGAGAGAGAGAGAGAGAGGAGAGAGAGAGAGAGAGAGAGAGAGAGAGAGATATTTGCATGATAAAGAGGTTTGTGGGGCACTATGTTAAGATCAGAACGACCGCCACCATAACACCCACCAACACCATTACCACCCCGGGTATCACTATCTCCACCACCATTACCACACCCAGTATTCACTACCACCATTACCACACCCAGTATTCACTACCACCATTACCACACCCAGTATTCACTACCACCATTAGCACACCCAGTATTCACTACCACCCTTACCACACCCAGTATTCACTACCACCATTACCACACCCAGTATTCACTACCACCATTACCACACCCAGTATTCACTACCACCATTACCACACCCAGTATTCACTACCACCATTACCACACCCAGTATTCACTACCACCATTACCACACCCAGTATTCACTACCACCATTACCACACCCAGTATTCAATATCACCATTACCACAACCAGTATTCACCACCACCACAACCTATCAATCCATATCCACAACAACTTCAAACCCCTCCCAAACCCTTCAATCTCAACCCCCCAACCTCCTCCCCAATTCCTTAGCCTCCCTCTTCAACCCCTCAACACAATTTTCCAAACCCCCTCAACCTCCCTCCCAATCCTTCCACCCCCTCCTCAAATCCTCCAGCAGAACCTAAAATGCGGCAGAGCACACAACCTAAAATAGACTCCCTGGCGAGCCTGGCGATCAAGCGGACTGTTCTTGCCACAAGCCAGCAGTCCGGGAGACTCTCGGGGACTATGATGAATCAGACACATTTAGAGTAAAGTTATCAAGTTTCCGCTTCATCACATCTGCTACTCGGTCCCGGACCTCATATATTTCGAGAGAGAGAGAGAGAGAAAGAGAGTGAGAGAGAAAAACAGACAGACAGACAGACAGACAGGAGTTAGGTTAGTGGAACGAAAATACTGTACTAGCGCTATACAACAAATCCAACACAATCTAATTTTCTCTGAAGCAAACAACTGCTTTGAAAAAGCTACTTGCTGGGCTCCTGGGCCCTAAAGGTCGCTCTCACACCAGGCCTAAACTGGGAGGGGAATGTTACAATAATAACAAAAACAAAGGAAAACATAGATAAATAAATCCGCTGAATGCAGTCAGAAGCGTGTAAGACTTGCCTGTCATCCTGCATGTTGATGGAACAGGGAAAAAATAATCTATCAGAGTGCAAAACGTTTAAGAGACTTCGATTTTACACTTGTATGACAAGACGGTAATATCTCTCTGGACGGTTTCTATTTACCCATCCACTGCCTCGTTCTATAACACAATCTAGTTCTAACAAACTGATCTTAACACTTCCTGGTACTTACAACACAAGTACACCATCATAATTCTTAATAATAATAATAATAATAATAATATATCTATATTTCTACAAGTATATAATACAACTTATATAGACCATGACCAATATCAGTTACATACTATATAGAAAGTCTCTGGTTATACAGAGCATTACGGACAAATCAGGTTAATTGTATCCCTAGGATGCATCCCCATACCAGTTGGCTAACACCAAGGTACCTATTTACTGCTAGGTGAACAGGGACAGCAGGTGTCTTAAGGAAACACGCCCTAATGCCCCACCCGTACAGAGGATCGAACCACAGACCTCACTGTGCGAACTGAGTGCACTGATATTCATTCCTTTTAGATTATAATGAACATGAGTGGTGAGGTGGAGAAGGCAGAGAAAATGTGGATGGGAGGACACCCCTTCGACCTGTACCTCACCAGTGACCGGTGTTGAGAGTTCCGTTACTGTCGTATCCTGGGGTAACGTCAGTCTTTTTTCTTAATGACCTGGTCAGCTAGGATGTTGCAGCCAGAGGCCTACAAGGCTATGTAGGCTGCTATAGCACATCTTGCAGTGACTGTTGCAAAGTAGTAGTGTTTCATGAAGCTTATGACCACTAGACAAACTTCTGAGTGTTTGACCTGTGTTTTAAAACATCTGTGTATGTCTGACCTATGTTTTGAACCATCCGTGTATGTCTGACCTGTGTTTTGAACCATCCGTGTATGTCTGACCTGTTCCCCTCAAGGAAGGTTCCCTGATGCTGGTGAGGGGCTCTTGATCTAAGGAATTGAATCTGTGCTCCAGTTCCCGAATTAAGCCTGAATACCTTCCACATCCCCCCCACAGGCGCTGTATAATCCTACGGGTTTAGCGCTTCCCCTTGATTGTAATAATAATAATAATAATTGACCTGTGTTTTGAACCAGCCGTGTATGTCTTACCTGTGTTTTAAACCATCTGTGTATGTCTGACCTGTGTTTTAAACCATCCGTGTATGTTTGACCTGTGTTTTAAACCATCCATGAATGTCTGACCTGTGTTTTAAACCATCCGTGTATGTCTGACCTGTGTTTTAAACCATCCGTGTATGTCTGACCTGTGTTCTAAACCATCCGTGTATGTCTGACCTGTGTTTTAAACCATCCATGTATGTCTGACCTGTGTTTTAAACCATCCGTGTATGTCTGACCTGTGTTCTAAACCATCCGTGTATGTCTGACCTGTGTTTTAAACCATCCATGTATGTTTGACCTGTGTTTTAAACCATCCGTGTATGTCTGACCTGTGTTTTAAACCATCCGTGTATGTCTGACCTGTGTTCTAAACCATCCGTGTATGTCTGACCTGTGTTTTAAACCATCCGTGTATGTCTGAGCTGTGTTTTAAACCATCCATGTATGTTTGACCTGTGTTTTTAACCATCCATGAATGTCTGACCTGTGTTTTAAACCATCCGTGTATGTTTAACCTGTGTTTTTAAAGCATGTGTGTATGTATGACTTATCTCTACCCTTCCTCACCCAGTGTCCTCGCCCCTCCGGTACCCCACCCTTCCCTAAGACGTCTTGCCCCTCCCAAATCCACTCATTCCCAATCCCCCAGCACACACCCTCTTCCTTCACCCGCTACCAGCCTGACCATAACACAGCAGCACACGGCGGGTGTTCCCACACCGTAACTATCATACAGAGCAAGAACGGACGAAGATAGGAAGGGAAAAGAGAGAGATGAAGGTAAGAAAGAGAAGGAAGGGAAGAGAGGCAAGGGGTGAAGAAGGAAAGAAAGGTGATATGAAGGTAAGAGAGGAGATAGGAAGGGAATAAAGGCGAGAGGAAAGGAAAGGAAGAAATCTGAGATGAAGGTGAGAAAGGAAAGGAAGTGAAGGGAAAAGAGAGGGACAAAAGAAAAGAGAGAGGAAAGGAAGAAGAGCGAGAGGAAAGGGAGGTAAAAAAGAAGAAAGGAAGGGGAGAAATGAAGGGAAGAAAGGGTAGGTGAAGCAAGAGTGGCAAGACTTGTGTTTGATACTGTGACGCTGGGTATCACTCTCTATATTTAAGACCTTCACACAGGAAATGAAGCCAGGCAAGCTGGAGGCTCTCTTCCCTGGGAGAGTGTGTGAAGAACACCGTCAAGAACACCACAACGGTGAAGAACACCGTGAAGAACACCACCACGGTGAAGAACACAAAGTGAAAAACACCACAACGGTGAAGAACACCACCACGGTGAAGAACACAAAGTGAAAAACACCACAACGGTGAAGAACACCACCACGGTGAAGAACACAAAGTGAAAAACACCACAACGGTGAAGAACACCACCATAGTGAAGAACACCACCATGAAGAACACAACCATGGTGAAGAACACAACCATGAAGAACACAACCATGGTGAAGAACACCATGGTGAAAAACACCACCATGGTGAAGAACACAACCATGGTGAAGAACACAACCATGGTGAAGAACACCACCATGGTGAAGAACACAACCATGGTGAAGAACACAACCATGGTGAAGAACACCACCATGGTGAAGAACACAACCATGGTGAAGAACACCACCATGGTGAAGAACACCACCATGAAGAACACAACCATGGTGAAGAACACAACCATGAAGAACACAACCATGGTGAAGAACACCATGGTGAAAAACACCACCATGGTGAAGAACACAACCATGGTGAAAAACACAACCATGGTGAAGAACACCACCATGGTGAAGAACACAACCATGGTGAAGAACACAACCATGGTGAAGAACACAACCATGGTGAAGAACACAACCATGGTGAAGAACACAACCATGGTGAAGAACACAACCATGGTGAAGAACACAACCATGGTGAAGAACACCACCATGGTGAAGAACACCACCATGGTGAAGAACACCACCATGGTGAAGAACACAACCATGGTGAAGAACACAACCATGGTGAAGAACACAACCATGGTGAAGAACACAACCATGGTGAAGAACACAACCATGGTGAAGAACACCATGGTGAAAAACACCACCATGGTGAAGAACACAACCATGGTGAAGAACACCACCATGGTGAAGAACACAACCATGGTGAAGAACACAACCATGAAGAACACAACCATGGTGAAGAACACCATGGTGAAAAACACCACCATGGTGAAGAACACAACCATGAAGAACACAACCATGGTGAAGAACACCACCATGGTGAAGAACACAACCATGAAGAACACAACCATGGTGAAGAACACAACCATGAAGAACACAACCATGGTGAAGAACACCATGGTGAAAAACACCACCATGGTGAAGAACACAACCATGGTGAAGAACACAACCATGGTGAAGAACACAACCATGGTGAAGAACACCACCATGGTGAAGAACACAACCATGGTGAAGAACACAACCATGGTGAAGAACACAACCATGGTGAAGAACACCACAGTGAAGAACATCAAGGTGAAGAACACCAAGGTGGTGAAGAACGTGAAGGTGAGAGACGAAGGTGAAAAACGTGAAGGTGAAGAATCGTATGAGTGTTATACAAGACACTAATTATATTCCAGTATGTTATTATAGTGGATCTGTTTGATAACCATATTACTAGTGACTCTGATATGATATATTACAGTTACTAGTTTATTTTCCCTTGGTAAACACGAAGAGGTAGAAAGAAAGGTGAAGACAAAGGTGAGATAGAGGACAATAAGGGTGACGCTACAGCCTTGACAGTTGGCAGGACAGGTGGCAGGACAGGTGGTTTGCTCATTTTGGAAAGATAGAGCAGAACAGGCTGACCCAGATGGTATACAACTCGAAGGTAAAAGGAAGGCAGGGAAAGGTCGTCCCAGGAAGGGTTGGAAGGAGGAAATGAAGGAGGTTTTAAGAAGAAGGGGGCTTGAGCATTAAGCAGGTATGTGTGAACATGTTAGAACTGACTGAGTGAAAGTAAAGGAGTTTTTGGGTTTGAGGTGCTGTTGGAGTGTGAGGAAAGTTTCATTAAGGGATCCAGGGAAATGGATTGAGTTTTGGAGGTGGAAAGTGCAGTCCCTGCACTCTGGAGGAGGAGTGATGATGTAGCGCTTCGGAGGGTCATTTGTGACTTCCACGCACTTGTGGCAACCTAGTTATTGAATGAAAGATGTTGAATACGTTTTCTTCTTTTAATCCCACTACCTTAGTTGGAAACAGACGATGTGGTAAGAAATCCCTTTGTAAGAATGCGGGAGTGGGTCGCGGGGGCGGTGACTCCCTAAATCAACTACAGGTAAGTTAACTCATGCAGTTAACGTATAATTACCTTAACATTAATGAACAAACAATAACAACACATTAACGCAGCACCTTGCCTCATCAACCACAATTATTCAGTTATTCATTATTTAGTCCTGCAGCTCATGAATAAAATATTAGAATAAATGTGTGAGAAGTAACTACCTAATTACGCAAAATAACTTTCCAGTGTTATACTGAAGTGATGACTCTACTTAATAACCTTCCAGTGTTATACTGAAGTGATGACTCTACTTAATAACCTTCCAGTGTAGTGTAATTTAAACTGTCTTCACAAGCTGTCAACACTGAATGCAATCTTCACCAGCTGTCAACATTGAATGTAAGCCGTTTTCACCAGCTGTAAGAATGAATGTAAACTGTCTTCAGCTGTCAACACTGGATGTAAACTTTGTTTTCACCACCTGTCAACACCAGATGTAAAACTTTCCACTATCTGTCAACACTGGGTGTAAACCATCTTCACCAGCTGTCAACACAAGATGTAGACTGTCTTCACCAGCTGTCAACACTGGATATAAACCGTCTTCACTAGCTGTCAACGCTGGGTGTCAGTCTGTTACAACAACAGGGCAGATGCTAACATTATGCCATGTGAATATGATGCTTTACTCTATGACGGTTCTTGCAAGACAATGGGACGGAAATAAAACCGAGATAAGAACTATTGAGAAACATACGAGAAAGTGAAGATAAGTGTATACTGAATGTAAACAGAAGAGGTTTTTAAGATTTTTCCCCTGCCATCTTGTGTGTTTATCAGACAGGAAATCCAGACCAACACTCCTGCCAGAGTGGAAAACACTTACCAGCCTTCCGTTTGACACTCGCATCACTGGACGGTAGTACCTCCCTGGATAATAGATATCTTAGTCCTTCTACTGTGTGAGAGAGGATGGTAGTACCTCCCTGGATAATAGATATCTCAGACCTGCTGTGTGAGACAGGAAAAGCAATATCTTCGTCATTCTACTGTGTGAAATCAAGAGGCTACGAAACGAGCTAGATACGCCAGCTGGCAAAAGGCGGCAGCTAGCCTAAGCAAGCTCACCAAGTGGGATAAGGCAACAGCTGTGATGAGACATTTGACGGTAGATGGCACGAGAGGAAGCAAGTGGCAAAAGAGGCAGCAGGTGGCAAGAGAGGCAGCAGGTGGTATAAGAGGCAGCAGGTGGCAGGAGAGGCAGCAGGTGATATAAGAGGCAGCAGGTAGCAGGAGAGGCAGCAGGTTGTAGGAAAGGCAGCAGGTGGTCACATGGCTGGGGCTACAGACAGTGACAGCAGTGTGTGAAGCTCCCACTGACTAGCCAGATGGATAATGTAGCTGCTACTACAACATTAACAGCATCTGCAATGATGCTCCCGGAGCTGCTGCTGCTGCTGCTGTGGGAAGTACGTCTGCTGCTGTTAACTGTGCTGATGAAGCTAGTGCTGAAGCAAGTCATGGTGTGTGGTGTAGCGTCGATGACAGTCAGAAGTGTTGTGTCACATCTGATACACTCACAACGCACTAAACAACAACACCCTTCCTTCTGCCACGCCCGCCGTCCACCACCACCAGCAGGAGCACCACCCCCACCAGCAGGAGCACCACCACCACCAGCAGAAGCACCACCACCACCAGCAGGAGCACTACCACCACCAGCAGGAGCACTACCACCACCAGCAGGAGCACTACCACCACCAGCTGGAGCACCACCCCCACCAGCAGGAGCACCACCACCACCACCAGCAGGAGCACCACCACCACCACCAGCAGGAGCACCACCACCACCAACAGGAGCACCACCACCTCCACGGTCACACCCACAGTTTGATGCCCACCTCAAGCTATCTGAATTATCCTTCACCTCCACCGATGGAGACTAATTACTACCCCCCCCCGTCCCACCCACCCTTTCCATTCCCCCCAGGTGCTGCATGACCCCTACGGGTTTAGCCATTCATCGCAAGCTTCTCTCTCCTATATGCGGGATATTTGTGTAATCTTTGCGCCGTTACTTAATGTTTACAAATGTTAAAAGTAGATCCTGTGATGTCTTCCATTTCCTTTACCATGTGACTTCACAGCCTTTTAAAGGTACTTCTTCAAAGGCTTCGTTCAAGCCTAGGCCTATCAAACGTGTGTGTAGGTTTTTCCCTAATTTCTATATATTAAACTGAAGAAAAAATGATGAAATTTGTTAAGGAGAATATTTAAAATGAGAAATGTACACTCGATGTTGCTTGTGATGTTTACATAACTGATGATCATCTTGTGATGTTTACATAACAATGATGATCATCTTGTGATGTTTACATAACAATGATGATCATCTTGTGATGTTTACATAACAATGATGATCATCTTGTGATGTTTACATAACAATGATGATCATCTTGTGATGTTTACATAACAATGATGATCATCTTGTGATGTTTACATAACAATGATGATCATCTTGTGATGTTTACATAACAATGATGATCATCTTGTGATGTTTACACAACAATGATGATCATCTTGTGATGTTTACATAACAATGATGATCATCTTGTGATGTTTACACAACAATGATGATCATCTTGTGATGTTTACATAACAATGATGATCATCTTGTGATGTTTACACAACAATGATGATCATCTTGTGATGTTTACATAACAATGATGATCATCTTGTGATGTTTACACAACAATGACGATCATCTTGTGATGTTTACATAACAATGATGATCATCTTGTGATGTTTACATAACAATGACGATCATCTTGTGATGTTTACATAACAATGATGATCATCTTGTGATGTTTACATAACAATGATGATCATCTTGTGATGTTTACATAACAATGATGATCATCTTGTGATGTTTACATAACAATGATGATCATCTTGTGATGTTTACATAACAATGATGATCATCTTGTGATGTTTACATAACAATGATGATCATCTTGTGATGTTTACACAACAATGATGATCATCTTGTGATGTTTACATAACAATGATGATCATCTTGTGATGTTTACACAACAATGATGATCATCTTGTGATGTTTACATAACAATGATGATCATCTTGTGATGTTTACACAACAATGATGATCATCTTGTGATGTTTACATAACAATGATGATCATCTTGTGATGTTTACACAACAATGACGATCATCTTGTGATGTTTACATAACAATGATGATCATCTTGTGATGTTTACATAACAATGACGATCATCTTGTGATGTTTACATAACAATGATGATCATCTTGTGATGTTTACATAACAATGATGATCATCTTGTGATGTTTACATAACAATGATGATCATCTTGTGATGTTTACATAACAATGATGATCATCTTGTGATGTTTACATAACAATGATGATCATCTTGTGATGTTTACATAACAATGATGATCATCTTGTGATGTTTACATAACAATGATGATCATCTTGTGATGTTTACATAACAATGATGATCATCTTGTGATGTTTACATAACAATGATGATCATCTTGTGATGTTTACATAACAATGATGATCATCTTGTGATGTTTACACAACAATGATGATCATCTTGTGATGTTTACATAACAATGATGATCATCTTGTGATGTTTACATAACAATGATGATCATCTTGTGATGTTTACATAACAATGATGATCATCTTGTGATGTTTACACAACAATGATGATCATCTTGTGATGTTTACATAACAATGATGATCATCTTGTGATGTTTACACAACAATGATGATCATCTTGTGATGTTTACATAACAATGATGATCATCTTGTGATGTTTACATAACAATGATGATCATCTTGTGATGTTTACATAACAATGATGATCATCTTGTGATGTTTACATAACAATGATGATCATCATTGTGATGTTTACACAACAATGATGATCATCTTGTGATGTTTACATATGATGATCATCTTGTGATGTTTACATAACAATGATGATCATCTTGTGATGTTTACATAACAATGATGATCATCTTGTGATGTTTACATAACAATGATGATCATCTTGTGATGTTTACATAACAATGATGATCATCTTTTTTGTTTTAAAATCCCATGATGATCATCTTGTGATGTTTACATAACCATGATGATCATCTTGTGATGTTTACATAAATGATGATCATCTTGTGATGATGATCATCTTGTGATGTTTACATAACAATGATGATCATCTTGTGATGTTTACATAACAATGATGATCATCTTGTGATGTTTACATAACAATGATGATCATCTTGTGATGTTTACATAACAATGATGATCATCTTGTGATGTTTACACAACAATGATGATCATCTTGTGATGTTTACATAACAATGATGATCATCTTGTGATGTTTACACAACAATGATGATCATCTTGTGATGTTTACATAACAATGATGATCATCTTGTGATGTTTACATAACAATGATGATCATCTTGTGATGTTTACATAACAATGATGATCATCTTGTGATGTTTACATAACAATGATGATCATCTTGTGATGTTTACATAACAATGATGATCATCTTGTGATGTTTACATAACAATGATGATCATATTGTGATGTTTACACAACAATGACGATCATCTTGTGATGTTTACATAACAATGATGATCATCTTGTGATGTTTACACAACAATGATGATCATCTTGTGATGTTTACATAACAATGATGATCATTTTGTGATGTTTACATAACAATGATGATCATCTTGTGATGTTTACACAACAATGATGATCATCTTGTGATGTTTACATAACAATGATGATCATTTTGTGATGTTTACATAACAATGATGATCATCTTGTGATGTTTACACAACAATGATGATCATCTTGTGGTGTTTACATAACAATGATGATCATCTTGTGATGTTTACATAACAATGATGATCATCTTCTGATGTTTACACAACAATGATGATCATCTTGTGATGTTTACATAACAATGATGATCATCTTGTGATGTTTACATAACAATGATGATCATCTTGTGATGTTTACATAACAATGATGATCATCTTGTGATGTTTACATAACAATGATGATCATCTTGTGATGTTTACACAACAATGATGATCATCTTGTGATGTTTACATAACAATGATGATCATCTTGTGATGTTTACATAACAATGATGATCATCTTGTGATGTTTACATAACAATGATGATCATCATTGTTGTGTAAATATCACATGATGATCATCTTGTGATGTTTACATAACAATGATGATCATCTTGTGATGTTTACACAACAATGATGATCATCTTGTGATGTTTACATAACAATGATGATCATCTTGTGATGTTTACACAACAATGATGATCATCTTGTGATGTTTACACAACAATGATGATCATCTTGTGATGTTTACATAACAATGATGATCATCTTGTGATGTTTACATAACAATGATGATCATCTTGTGATGTTTACACAACAATGACGATCATCTTGTGATGTTTACATAACAATGATGATCATCTTGTGATGTTTACATAACAATGATGATCATCTTGTGATGTTTACATAACAATGATGATCATCATTGTTGTGTAAATATCACATGATGATCATCTTGTGATGTTTACATAACAATGATGATCATCTTGTGATGTTTACACAACAATGATGATCATCTTGTGATGTTTACATAACAATGATGATCATCTTGTGATGTTTACACAACAATGACGATCATCTTGTGATGTTTACATAACAATGATGATCATCTTGTGATGTTTACATAACAATGATGATCATCTTGTGATGTTTACATAACAATGATGATCATCATTGTTGTGTAAATATCACATGATGATCATCTTGTGATGTTTACATAACAATGATGATCATCTTGTGATGTTTACACAACAATGATGATCATCTTGTGATGTTTACACAACAATGATGATCATCTTGTGATGTTTACACAACAATGATGATCATCTTGTGATGTTTACATAACAATGATGATCATCTTGTGATGTTTACATAACAATGATGATCATCTTGTGATGTTTACACAACAATGACGATCATCTTGTGATGTTTACATAACAATGATGATCATCTTGTGATGTTTACATAACAATGATGATCATATTGTGATGTTTACACAACAATGACGATCATCTTGTGATGTTTACATAACAATGATGATCATCTTGTGATGTTTACACAACAATGATGATCATCTTGTGATGTTTACATAACAATGATGATCATCTTGTGATGTTTACATAACAATGATGATCATCTTGTGATGTTTACACAACAATGATGATCATCTTGTGATGTTTACATAACAATGATGATCATTTTGTGATGTTTACATAACAATGATGATCATCTTGTGATGTTTACACAACAATGATGATCATCTTGTGATGTTTACATAACAATGATGATCATCTTGTTATGTTTACATAACAATGATGATCATCTTGTGATGTTTACACAACAATGATGATCATCTTGTGATGTTTACATAACAATGATGATCATCTTGTGATGTTTACATAACAATGATGATCATCTTGTGATGTTTACACAACAATGATGATCATCTTGTGATGTTTACATAACAATGATGATCATCTTGTGATGTTTACACAACAATGATGATCATCTTGTGATGTTTACATAACAATGATGATCATCTTGTGATGTTTACATAACAATGATGATCATCTTGTGATGTTTACATAACAATGATGATCATCTTGTGATGTTTACATAACAATGATGATCATCATTGTTGTGTAAATATCACATGATGATCATCTTGTGATGTTTACATAACAATGATGATCATCTTGTGATGTTTACACAACAATGATGATCATCTTGTGATGTTTACATAACAATGATGATCATCTTGTGATGTTTACACAACAATGATGATCATCTTGTGATGTTTACATAACAATGATGATCATCTTGTGATGTTTACATAACAATGATGATCATCTTGTGATGTTTACATAACAATGATGATCATCTTGTGATGTTTACATAACAATGATGATCATCTTGTGATGTTTACATAACAATGATGATCATCTTGAGATGTTTACATAACAATGATGATCATCTTGTGGTGTTTACACAACAATGATGATCATCTTGAGATGTTTACATAACAATGATGATCATCTTGTGATGTTTACATAACAATGATGATCATCTTGTGATGTTTACATAACAATGATGATCATCTTGAGATGTTTACATAACAATGATGATCATGTTGTGATGTTTACATAACAATGATGATCATCTTGTGATGTTTACATAACAATGATGATCATCTTGTGATGTTTACATAACAGTGATGATCATCTTGTGATGTTTACATAACAATGATGATCATCTTGTGATGTTTACATAACAATGATGATCATCTTGTGATGTTTACATAACAATGATGATCATCTTGTGATGTTTACACAACAATGATGATCATCTTGTGATGTTTACATAACAATGATGATCATCTTGTGATGTTTACACAATAATGATGATCATCTTGTGATTCATCAGGATTTACAATAAAACAATCCTATTTCACAGTTAATATTTTTTTTTAAATTTTGTTAGTGATTTGTTAAATATTTCCTTAGAAAGAGAGAGAGAGAGAGAGAGAGAGAGAGAGAGAGAGAGAGAGAGAGAGAGAGAGAGAGAGAGAGAGAGAGAGAGAGAGAGAGAGAGAGAGAGAGAGAGAGAGAGAGAGAGAGAGAAAGGGATGGGGATGGTTGGAGGGCGATACTCCCTCTATAAAGTGGCGTAGGGTTTCCCCCTTTTTCCTGCTAGGGAGGTGTATGGGGGGGTCGTCTTCCCCCACCCGCCCCCGGATAGCTCCCCTTCCCTGAGGGAAATGCGCGATTTCCTTCACTCTGGAGTCAGAAAAATCTCTTCTTTCCCAAGACTTCTTACGCACCCTCCCCCCTCCCTCCCTCTTCCCCGTCACCCACTCCGAGTCTTCCAGCGTCTTCCAGGAATGCGCCTCCAGCGGTGGGGTGTTGGTTTGTGTTACGAAAATACGCAATGCTAATCAACTGCTGAACGTGAGTCTGTGTATTTCCCTGCCTGGCTGTGTGTGTGTGTGTGTGTGTATGTGTGTGTGTGTGTTACCATTTTGTCCTAGGCACATGTCGATTGGACACTAGGCCTGTAGTATATGCTTTCCTGTGTGTGTATGTGTGTGTGTGTGTGTGTGTGTGTGTGTGTGTGTGTGTGTGTGTGTGTGTGTGTGTGTGTGTGTGTGTGTGTGTGTGTGTGTATGTGTGTATGTGTATGTGTGTGTGTGTGTGTGTGTGTGTGTGTGTGTGTGTGTGTGTGTGTGTGTGTGTGTGTGTGTGTGTGTGTGTGTGTGTGTGTGTGTGTGTGTACTCACTTAATTGTACTCACCTAATTGTGGTTGCAGGGGTCGAGACTCAGCCCCTGGCCCCGCCTCTTCACTGATTGCTACTAGGTCCTCTCTCTCTCTCTGCTCCCTGAGCTTTATCATACCTCTTCTTAAAACTATGTATGGTCCCTGCCTCCACTACTTCACTTGCTAGGCTATTCCACTTCCTAACGACACTATGACTGAAGAAATACTTCCTAACGTCCCTGTGACTCGTCTGAGTCTTCAGCTTCCAGTTGTGACCCCTTGTCCTTGTGTCCCCTTTCTGGAACATCCTATCTCTGTCCACCTTATCTATTCCCCGCAGTATCTTGTATGTCGTTATCATGTCTCCCCTGACCCTTCTGTCCTCCAGTGTCGTCAGTCCGATTTCCCTCAACCTTTCCTCGTACGACATTCCCCTGAGCTCTGGGACTAGCCTTGTTGCAAACCTTTGTACTTTCTCTAACTTCTTGACGTGCTTGACCAGGTGTGGGTTCCAGACTGGTGCTGCATACTCCAGTATGGGCCTAACATACACAGTGTACGGTGTGTGTGTGTGTGTGTGTGTGTGTGTGTGTGTGTGTGTGTGTGTGTGTGTGTGTGTGTGTGTGTGTGTGTGTGTGTGTGTGTGTGTGTGTGTGTGTGATCGCCTAGTTGTGAATGAACAGGTCGAGCCAAAGCTCCTGTTAGAGCATCTTGGAAACATGTCAGCTGCAACTGATGATTCCTGGCTTCATGAGCGTAATCACATTTCTGATATTTAGTGTATGTGTCAATTTGAGACTTGTCAGCGCTTGGTTACAGTTGTACCCAGGGGCGGGTCTACTATGAAAGTAATGAAGCTTAAGCTTCACGGCCCCTGATCCCGGAGGGGCCCCAGAAGCCACTTGAGTCCCCATTGATCAAAACTTTTCGGTCCACTGTAAGAGAAGGAGTTGCGAAGGGGCCCCCATAACAATTCCAGCTTCAGGAGCCCAAAAATGTAGGTCCGCCACTGGCTGTATAGTGAGCTCATATTCCTGGTCTGTACTTGAGTGTGACTGTGTCTGTTAGTACCCAGTTCTGCCTGTAACTCGAAATTTTTCTAAAGTATGTTAATCTGCCAGTTATACCTATGTTTACATTTATATTGCCAAGCCATCATTTGTCTATATCCTTCCTTAACTCATTTTTAAATTTAAGTCCATTTATCCATGCATATTTTCAGCAATATTTTTACACTGCCGACAATTTTCTCTCACCCTACATGGGTGATCAATAATCACAGCATCATTTGGTGTACATCTCCGAAAAGACTGCATATTTAATAGCGTGGTCCAAGTCGGACCGAAACGTCGTCGTAAGCTTCCCCAATATATAGGCTGTGTATTGTGTGGTCAACAAGGAGCCCGGGTTCGATGACGTAAGAACACGTTTTTATTAAGACAACATTTCGCTCTGTGTGGAGCTGAGTAAAGCTGCATAAAAGCCAAGCTTCTGGAAAATACTGTCTTGAGAACCACACCTGTGGATCCTTCTCCTCTACATTCAACAATGGGACCAATATTGGCACCGGTAAAACGCCCCCTGTGACCAATATCCATTCCGATTTCAGCAATTTATGTAAATACACTACTGTCTTAGGTGACCCGTGCGAGGCTGCCCCCACACAACTTCAATACCGTGTGCAGCAACTTTGTCTCCTTGAGGTCGAAACTTTAAATAAAAATACTCTCTCTCCCTTTTTTTAACAAGCCTTTTTAACTTTCCCTTTTAACAAGCCTTTTTAATTAACCTTTTATAACTAGCCTTTTCAACAAGTCTTACTAACTAACCTTTTCAACTAGCCTTTTTTTAACAAGCCTTTTTTAATTAGCCTTTTTTTAACAAGCCTTTTTTAATTAGCCTTTTTTTAAAAGCCTTTTTTAACTAACCTTTCCAACTAGCTGAAACCTTTTACAGCCTATTTTAGACTTAATTAACACCCTCCTCTGCCTAACTATTTTAATAGTTATATTACAATGCTAACACTGAAGCGCTAAATCCGCAAGGGTCGTCCAGCTCCCGGGGCTATAGGAGGACAATCACGTTCGATCTGAGGAAGGTGAATGAATGTTGCAAAGATATAATGAGAGAGAAATATCGGAAGAGAGACAGAAGTAGGTCATGGGTCCCGTTGGGGTAGGGGTCGTCACCCCCGTGTAGATAACCCCCCCTACCCTATGAGCCCATAGTTTGCTAGGTTTCAAGACTATCGCCTCCGCCAGGGTGATTCAAGGCGCGTAATTTAACAAGCAGACGAATTCAGTTACATAGATGTGTGTGTGTGTGTGTGTGTGTGTGTGTGTGTGTGTGTGTGTGTGTGTGTGTGTGTGTGTGTGTGTGTGTGTGTGTGTGTGTGTGTGTGTGTGTGTACTGCAACAACCAATCCTCAACTCCCTAAAATATTGATCAAAGGTAAAACTGGCCAACTAGCAAGAACTCGTTTAAAATTAAGTCCTTTCTAAAAATTTCTTTTATACGTTTAAAAGATATATTTTTTCATTTATGTTAATGCAAAAATTAATAATTTTGTACCAAAAGAACTTTAGAAAACTTACCTAACCTTATTATAACAAACGCAATTTAATTTAGCCTAATCCAACTAAATATATTTTAGATAAGTTTACAGTAATTTAATAATAAACAAACACAATGAAATACTATATTTTTTCCGTTAAGTTCAGAATGATTTTTTTCGAAATTACTGCATACACAAATTTTTGCTTGCCTTATTCGGCAAGAAGAGCGATGCTACTTAAGCCAAAATCGCAAGTTTTAACTATTCGGCACGACATTATATATATATATGTATATATATATATATATATATATATATATATATATATATATATATATATATATATATATATACACACACTTCTCATCGTATATGCATGAAGATATAGAGTATATTCACCTCTCGGTGAATATACTTAACATCCTGTGAATGGCCTACATAGTCTTTACCCAAGTAAAACTTCAAAAACTCTCCCGTGAAACACAACAAACATCTAAACACCAAACAAAACAAAACAAAAAACTCGTGGGTAAAAAAAAAAAAAAAAGCGCGCGCGAGGGTATAAAAAATATACATATAGAAAAGCGCGCGCAGCGCAGCTAAAATATTTGGCGCGCTTCTGATGTTATTTACAGTGAGGCAGAAACGTCCCCCCGAGTGCCTCCATCACATTTGCATGTCCTTATTGTCCGCATCTCGGGCTCCATATTAGCAGATAAATGTCGCATTTCCTGGCGTGTCACAAATGCCATTTCCAAGGTGAAGCAACTTGTGATGATGGTGGGAGTTTTCTGGGCGATTGTGGAAGCTGGGATTTATGAGGGGTCACAAGTCAGGTTTTGACGAGGATAAGACGCAGGATAGAGAGGGAGAGAGAGAGAGAGAAACAAAGAGAGAGAGAGAGAGAGAGAGAGAGAGAGAGAGAGAGAGAGAGAGAGAGAGAGAAACAGACAAAGAGAGAGAGAGAGAGAGAGAGAGAGAGAGAGAGAGAGAGAGAGAGAGAGAGAGAGAAACAGAAAGAGACAGACACACACAGAGAGAGAAAGAGAGAGAGAGAAACAGAGACAAAGAGAGGGAGGAACAAACAGATAGAAAAAATGAGACTAAAATGAAAAAGGAAGACGAAGGCGAAAGAAAAAAAAGACTAAAAAGTAGGGAAAAAAAAGAAGTATGGGAGGAAGAGGTTAACTTGACAGCTGGAGAGAGGAAGAAGGGAAGGTTGTGGAGGAGGCAGAGCAGTGGAGTGAGAAGTGAAGATGGAAGAGTAGTGGTCCGTGTAGGATGGTTAGTGGAGTGTGGGGGAAGACCTAAAGACCGAGAGAGAGAGAGAGAGAGAGAGAGAGAGAGAGAGAGAGAGAGAGAGAGAGAGAGAGAGAGAGAGAGAGAGAGAGAGAGAGAGAGAGAGAGAGAGAGGAGGATGGGTGTGGAGGGAAAGAAGAACAGATCCTCAGAGTCAACGACAGGACCCTGAAAGAGGGAAGATAGGTTATGTAGATGGAGGGAACCTGGGGTTATGTAGACAGAGGGAACCTGGGTTTATGTAGATTGAGAGAACCTGGGATTATGCAGATGGAGGGAACCTGGAGGCATGTAGACAGAAGGAACCTGGGGTTATGTAGACAAAAGGAACCTGGGGTTATGTACATAGAAGGAACCTGGGTTTATGTAGATAGAAGGAACCTGGGGTTATGTAGACAGAAGGCACCTGGGGTTATGTACAAAGGAACCTGGGGTTATGTAGACAGAAGGAACCTGGGGGTTATGTAGATAGAAGGAACCTGGGGTTATGTAGATAGAAGGAACCTGGGGTTATATAGACAAAAGGAACCTGGGGTTATGTAGATAGAAGGAACCTGGGGTTATGTAGACAAAAAGAACCTGGGGTTATGTAGACAGAAGGAACCTGGGGTTATGTAGATAGAAGGAACCTGGGGTTATGTAGATAGAAGGAACCTGGGGTTATGTAGATAGAAGGAGCCTGGGGTTATGTAGATAGAAGGAACCTGGGGTTATGTAGATAGAAGGAGCCTGGGGTTATGTAGATAGAAGGAACCTGGGGTTATGTAGATAGAAGGAACCTGGGGTTATGTAGATAGAAGGAACCTGGGGTTATGTAGATAGAAGGAGCCTGGGGTTATGTAGATAGAAGGAACCTGGGGTTATGTAGATAGAAGGAACCTGGGGTTATGTAGATAGAAAGAGCCTGGGGTTATGTAGATAGAAGGAACCTGGGGTTATGTAGATAGAAGGAGCCTGGGGTTATGTAGATAGAAGGAACCTGGGGTTATGTAGATAGAAGGAGCCTGGGGTTATGTAGATAGAAGGAACCTGGGGTTATGTAGATAGAAGGAACCTGGGGTTATGTAGATAGAAGGAACCTGGGGTTATGTAGATAGAAGGAACCTGGGGTTATGTAGATAGAAGGAACCTGGGGTTATGTAGATAGAAGGAACCTGGGGTATGGAGGGAGTAGATATAATAAAATATAGGAAGGGGAGCTGATGTGTGATAGAGGAAAGGACGATTATTATTACAATAAAAAAAAGAAGCGCTAGACCCACCAGGGTCATAAAGCGCTGAGAAGAAAGGACGAAGGAGTGTAAATGGTAGACGGAAGAGATGGTGGAGGGTAGAAGAAGGGAGAGATGGTGAGTGACAGAAGGAGAGATGAAGTGTGTTAGGATGGTAACTGCATCTTAACACAATATATATATAAAACATAACAGATAAATTTGAAAGACAAGCAACAAAAATGAAAAAGAATTATAAATTATGAAGAAAGGGTGAAGATAGTGGAAGCAGCGAGGCTGAGACACAGCACAGCACTTAATTACATGTAAATATATACAAATATTATGCAAATATAACAATACAAGCTTTACAGGATGCAAAACAACCGCGGGGGGAGTAGAATGATAGTGCTAGGTGGCCTGGTGGTTAGAGCTCCCGCTTCACACACGGAGGACCCGGGTTCGATTCCCGGCGGGTGGAAACATTTCGACACGTTTCCTTACACCTGTTGTCCTGTTCACCTAGCAGCAAATAGGTACCTGGGTGTTAGTCGACTGGTGTGGCTCGCATCCTGGGAGACAAGATTAAGGACCCCAATGGAAATAAGTTAGACAGTCCTCGATGACGCACTGACTTTCTTGGGTTATCCTGGGTGGCTAACCCTCCGGGGTTAAAAATCCGAACGAAATCTTATCTTATCTTAGGTCTGTCGTGTTGCAATCAACACATTATCAGGAGATTGCGAAACTGCAGAAAAGAGGAGGATGTCCGGCCTAATACGATCCCAGAGGACATCCTCCTTTTTTCTGCAACATTACAAGCTCCTGATGGCGGGTTGATTGCAACACGAAAGACCTAGAGCTATCATTCTCCTCCTCCCGTGGTTATTTTGCATATACAAGTATGTGAGGAAGCAGACAAGGCGGGTGTCAGGTGCCAACTATAGGGAAAACACGGCGCCATTACTGCTCCAAATCAAGTTTATATTGTGAGAACATTATGCTCCATGTAGAGCTAGGTAAAGCTCTACATGTTGATGAGTAAGTCACATATACACCTGTTGCACATCTGACTTACTCATCAACTTGTTGGTATTGTATATCATTCTCAATGAAGGTCTACACAGAGTACAATGTTGTGGGGGGGGGTGACATACGTTATTTACAAATATTCTGGTTAATGTCTGGAATAAAAACAGAAGACACAATGCACACTACAGCAATCGATATTTTTTTTAACTAAAATAAGTTGATAACAGAAGACGAGACACCACGAGCATAAATTATATTTCTGTAATCACACACGGGATATTTTAATGATATACAACTACACACATACACTAAGCAGGACTATAATTTAAAGAAAAAATTTTAATTCTTTTTTTTTTAACTTGGCAGAAAAAAAAGCCAGGACAATCCAGGATCTCTATCGTAAAACTAGGTTTTTCTAAGATACACAGCCTCTTGAAGAGGTTCTCAAAATACCACTCAGGGAAATGTATGATAACAACCCTTACACACACCCAACCACAACACTTAGGCAGACTGTTTATCTTGGGCGTAGTGACAATTAAGTAGTTACCAGTGGTGTTTAAAGTGCATCACAAGGTTGATAACAATCACATTGAATTAATTCAACACACACACACACACACACACACACACACACACACACACACACACATACACACACACACACACACACACACACACACACGGGTAGGACACCAAAGGAGTTTCAGATATGCTAACCTTCAATGTGCACTTAATTCCTCCCGTCTTCTAATAACATGTTCATTTTTCCACTATAATCTACCTTGTCCATAATTACTCACACCTCTACATCACTATTGTCATCAAAGATTTGTTAAGTTATACCATGAATTAAGGAAAGATCCTGGACTTCATCTTACGAAACAAAACAAATGCGATAGTAATTATGGACAAGGTAGATTATAGTGGAAAGATAAACATGTTATTAGAAGACGAGTTGACTTACGTGCCCTTTAATATACAAAAATATCTGGCAGGAATGTAGGAATAACTAGAGTGAGTAGTAATATATCGAGTGAATGCAGAGATATCTGTACTGAGAATATCTTAAATGAGTATGCCTGGGTGGGTGTTCCGGGGGTCAACGCCCCCGCGATCCGGTCCATGACCAGGCCTCATTTTGGATCAGGGCCTGATCAACCAGGCAGTTACTGCTGGCCGCATGCAAATCGACATAAGAACAACAGCCCGGCTTTTCAGATACTGACTTCAGGTGCCTGTCCAGCTGCTTCTTATGTATGCTGGAAAGCAGTTGAAC
>NC_091309.1:12705297-12787797 GCF_038502225.1 Cherax quadricarinatus
TCGGGCCCCTGACACTTATTGTATGGTCTCTTAACGTGCTAGTGACACCCCTGCTTTTCATTGGGGGGATGGTGCATCGTCTGCCAAGTCTTTTGCTTTCGTAGTGGGTGATTTTCGTGTGCAAGTTCGGTACTAGTCCCTCTAGGATTTTCCAGGTGTATATAATCATGTATCTCTCCCTCCTGCGTTCCAGGGAATACAGGTTTAGGAACCTCAAGCGCTCCCAATAATTGAGGTGTTTTATCTCCGTTATGCGCGCCGTGAAAGTTCTCTGTACATTTTCTAGGTCGGCAATTTCACCTGCCTTGAAAGGTGCTGTTAGTGTGCAGCAATATTCCAGCCTAGATAGAACAAGTGACCTGAAGAGTGTCATCATGGGCTTGGCCTCCCTAGTTTTGAAGGTTCTCATTATCCATCCTGTCATTTTTCTAGCAGATGCGATTGATACAATGTTATGGTCCTTGAAGGTGAGATCCTCCGACATGATCACTCCCAGGTCTTTGACGTTGGTGTTTCGCTCTATTTTGTGGCCAGAATTTGTTTTGTACTCTGATGAAGATTTAATTTCCTCATGTTTACCATATCTGAGTAATTGAAATTTCTCATCGTTGAACTTCATATTGTTTTCTGCAGCCCACTGAAAGATTTGGTTGATGTCTGCCTGGAGCTTTGCAGTGTCTGCAATGGAAGACACTGTCATGCAGATTCGGGTGTCATCTGCAAAGGAAGACACGGTGCTGTGGCTGACATCCTTGTCTATGTCGGATATAAGGATGAGGAACAAGATGGGAGCGAGTACTGTGCCTTGTGGAACAGAGCTTTTCACCGTAGCTGCCTCGGACTTTACTCTGTTGACGACTACTCTCTGTGTTCTGTTAGTGAGGAAATTATAGATCCATCGACCGACTTTTCCTGTTATTCCTTTAGCACGCATTTTGTGCGCTATTACGCCATGGTCACACTTGTCGAAGGCTTTTGCAAAGTCTGTATATATTACATCTGCATTCTTTTTGTCTTCTAGTGCATTTAGGACCTTGTCGTAGTGGTCCAATAGTTGAGACAGACAGGAGCGACCTGTTCTAAACCCATGTTGCCCTGGGTTGTGTAACTGATAGGTTTCTAGATGCGTGGTGATCTTGCTTCTTAGGACCCTTTCAAAGATTTTTATGATATGGGATGTTAGTGCTATTGGTCTGTAGTTCTTTGCTGTTGCTTTACTGCCCCCTTTGTGGAGTGGGGCTATGTCTGTTGTTTTTAGTAACTGTGGGACGACCCCCGTGTCCATGCTCCCTCTCCATAGGATGGAAAAGGCTCGTGATAGGGGCTTCTTGCAGTTCTTGATGAACACAGAGTTCCATGAGTCTGGCCCTGGGGCAGAGTGCATGGGCATGTCATTTATCGCCTGTTCGAAGTCATTTGGCGTCAGGATAACATCGGATAGGCTTGTGTTAATCAAATTTTGTGGCTCTCTCATAAAAAATTCATTTTGATCTTCGACTCTCAGTCTGGTTAGCGGCTTGCTAAAAACTGAGTCATATTGGGACTTGAGTAGCTCACTCATTTCCTTGTTGTCATCTGTGTAGGACCCATCTTGTTTAAGTAGGGGCCCAATACTGGACGTTGTTCTCGATTTTGATTTGGCATAGGAGAAGAAATACTTTGGGTTTCTTTCGATTTCATTTATGGCTTTTAGTTCTTCCCGCGATTCCTGACTCCTAAAGGATTCTTTTAGCTTAAGTTCGATGCTTGCTATTTCTCTGACCAGTGTCTCCCTACGCATTTCAGATATATTGACCTCTTTTAGCCGCTCTGTTATTCTTTTCCGTCGCCTGTAAAGGGAGCGCCTGTCTCTTTCTGTTTTACATCTACTCCTCCTTTTTCTTAGAGGAATAAGCCTTGTGCATACATCGAGTGCTACCGAGTTAATCTGTTCTAGGCATAAGTTGGGGTCTGTGTTGCTTAGTATATCTTCCCAGCTTATATCGGTTAGGACTTGGTTTACTTGGTCCCACTTTATGTTTTTGTTATTGAAGTTGAATTTGGTGAATGCTCCCTCGTGACTAATCTCCTTATGTCGGTCTGGGGCTCCGCGCATACATGACTGAACCTCAATTATGTTGTGATCTGAGTATATTGTTTTTGATATGGTGATATTTCTTATCAGATCATCATTGTTAGTGAAGATGAGGTCTAGTGTATTCTCCAGTCTAGTAGGCTCTATTATTTGCTGGTTTAAATTGAATTTTGTGCAGAGATTTAAAAGCTCGCGTGAGTGTGAGTTTTCATCAGAGCTGCCTCCTGGTGTTATTACTGCAACAATATTATTTGCTATATTCCTCCATTTTAGGTGCCTTAAGTTGAAATCCCCCAGGAGCAAGATGTTGGGTGCAGGAGCTGGAAGGTTTTCCAGACAGTGGTCAATTTTTAACAGCTGTTCCTGGAATTGCTGGGATGTTGCATCCGGAGGCTTGTAGACTATCACAATGACTAGGTTTTGGTTCTCGACCTTTACTGCTAAAACTTCCACTACATCATTTGAGGCATTTAGCAGTTCTGTGCAAACAAGTGACTCTGCAATGTACAGGCCAACCCCCCCCCTTTTGCCTGTTCACTCTGTCACATCTGTATAGGTTGTAACCTGGGATCCATATTTCGTTGTCCAAGTGATCCTTTATGTGGGTCTCAGTGAAAGCCGCGAACATTGCCTTTGCCTCTGCAAGCAGTCCACGGATGAAAGGTATTTTGTTGTTTGTTGCTGGCTTTAGACCCTGTATATTTGCAAAGAAGAATGTTATCGGACTGGTGGTATTGTTGGTACTGGGGGGGGGATTTTTTTTCCGGCATTAGTATCTGTATCTGTTGGTTTGGAGTGGAGGCCATCGACTGTGGTTCCACTCCAGGAATGACTGGATTTGGTGTACGATTTCTGCCATTTCCTGCCAGTTTTTTTTCCTTCCTGGCACTAAAAAACCTCTCCCTCTTGAGTGGCTGTGGCTACCCAGGTTTTCCCATGGCCTGGATGTTTTGTATCTTTTTGTCCCCTTTAGATGGTATGCCTGGCAATTTAAGTTATAGCACAGTCTTTCCTGTACTGAAGAGGTACACAGTTCAGGGTGAAAAAGCTTACAGGAAGGGAGTTTGCATTTTCCTGTTGTCATATGGGCATGGCATTTCCTAGGGTGGTCATAGTTGCACGTCCCATCTGTTTTTCCAGATTTCCCATGCCAGCAGATACCGAGTGCATAGTATGTGCACAGGCTTGGTTTCCGTTTGCCTTGGGTTTCTGTGACTGTATTCCCTGTTGGTGCATGTTTCCCTGTCTTACTTCTATCCTCCCTAGCACCAACAATGGAGCTCCCACCATTTGTTTTTGGTAATATATCCTCACTATTGCTAGTGGAGTCCTCTTGTTTGCTATTTCCTGCGGTATTTCTAGTTTGCAATATTGGTTTTATCTTATCTTTGACTACACTTGTTTCCCTACTATGGCTCCTGTCCCCTATGAGGTCATTCATATGTATTCCTTCCTGCGTATAATTCCCGACTACCTGGACAAAATCTCCAGCTTCACCATTACTGTCTCCCAGGACAGCATCTCCAGCTTCCCCATTACTGTCTCCCAGGACAGCATCTCCAGCTTCACCATTACTGTCTCCCAGGACAGCACCTCCAGCTTCACCATTACTGTCTCCCAGGACAGCACCTCCAGCTTCCTCATTACTGTCTCCCAGGACAGCACTATCAGCCCCCCATTTACTGACTACCAGGACATCATCTCCAGCCTTACAGTTTCTGACTACATGGCCAGTATCAAGGGCAGTACCATTCAGCCCGGACTTTTTATGTTCCCATCTGTTGTAGAAAGCTTCCAGGTTTTCTATGAAAGCAGCTTTGATGTTGACCTCTTTTAATACCCTTGTGATTTTAGTCCACAGATTTATCTCATTTGGGCATACCCAAAAACACTTCCCTGTTTTAATACTGCTTGTAGCTAGTTCTTGGATATCTGCACAAGGGGCGTGACACCAATTTCCACAGAAATGACAATTTATGCATGTGGAAGCCCGTTTGTTTGACTGACCACAGACTACACACAGCTTCATAATGATTTGAATGGTTGATTTACTGCAATTCTACTAGCAACCTCTTGAATATTCTATTAATAACCTGCTAGGTGGTGCACAACGAAACCGTTTGAAACCAGTCCAGGGTTCGGACCAGTCAAGGGTTCGGACCAGTCAAGGGTTCGGACCAGTCTATCTGATCTGATCAGTGGGTCACTTATTTAAACCATACTGGTCGGTGATTTGAGCTAACACATGAAGGATCTACTGGAAATTATCTACCCGAGTAATATGTGATTTGATTGATACAAAAGTATAACTTGCGTGTTGAAGAGCCGGTGACTGCTGGCACTCCTACAATGACGAACGGTCGAGCCTCCACCTTTGTTTATCAATCGCTGTATCTAGCTTCTCTATTTTTTTTTTTTCCGTCTCCACCACAATAAATGCTATATTATCACTATAGTTGACTGGTGCAAATTTTGGAGGAAGGGCGCTTTTTCTGTAGTAATAATTGCTTCTCGTTGTGTATATTGCGACCGCTGGTAACTACAGGTTTATTTACCTTCCCCTTTCCCTCTTTACTATTTCACTCTTCACTTCTTATTTATTCACTTTCTCTCCCTCCTTCACTTTCTGAAACGGATGTCTGTTGAGCACCTGTTGTCTGTACGTCTGTTTAATGCTTTTTCTCTGTACGTCTGTTGAATACCTGATGCTTGTAGGTCTGTTGAATGTATGTCTTTACGCCTGTTGAATGCCTGTTGTCTGGACGTCTGTTGAATATCTGTTGTCTGTACGCCTGTTAGAATGCCTGTACGTCTGTAGAATGCCTGTTGTCTGTACGTCTGTTGAATGCCTGTTGTTTGCAAGTCTGTTGAGTGTCTGTTGTTCGTATGTCTGCTGAATGAATGTTGTCTGTACTCCTGTTGAACGCCTGTTGTCTGTTTGCCTGTTGAATGCCTGTTGTTTGTACGTCTGTTGAATAACTGTTGTGTGCATGTTTTGAGTGCCTCCTGTCCGCCAAGATGTCTGTGAAGTGTATCTTACTGTCTGCCGTCCCATATATAGTTTCGGTTGATGGTCTGTGTGTGTCTGGTGTCTTGTTACTGTGTCTGTGGTTGTCTGTGGTGGCGCTCAACCAGAGGTTGTCTCTGGTCTGCCCAAAAGTGCTCCAGAGATTTTCTTGCGAGTCGCTGTTGCTGTTTCCCAGGCTATTCCTGAGACAGCTGTTTACAGTCGAGCAGCTTTCTTGCTTGATAGCCAGCCAGCTGTCTGACCCAGCCGGTGTAGGTCTGTCTGTCTGCTCTAACTACTATCTGTCTGCCTTCCCCTCGCCTCTCTCTCTTTATCTGTCTGCCTTCCCCTCGCCTCTCTCTCTCTCTCTCTCTCTCTCATCAGCATCGCCATATCCGTGTATACCAGTTGCTGGGTCCCAGCTGCTAGGTCCCAGCTCGAGGGTCGAAGCTGTCGAGTCTCGACTAATGGCTCCTAGGAAGTATGGGCCCCCATCTGCTAGGTTCCAGGCAGTGAACCCTAGGCACAGGGTCCTAGGCAGTGGGCCCTAGGCAAAGGGTCCTAGGCACGGGGTCCTAGGCAAGGGGTCCTAGGCACAGGGTCCTAGGCACGGGGTCCTAAGCAAGGGGTCCTAGGCACTGGGTCCTAGGCAAAGGGTCCTAGGCAAGGGATCCTAGGCAAGGGGTCCTAGGCACGGGGTCCTAGGCAAAGGGTCCTAGGCAAGGGATCCTAGGCAAGGGGTCCTAGGCACTGGGTCCTAGGCAAAGGGTCCTAGGCAAGGGATCCTAGGCAAGGGGTCCTAGGCACGGGGTCCTAGGCAAGGGGTCCTAGGCACGGGATCCTAGACCCCACCTGGTGACAGGTGGGTCTTGCTTGATGAAGTAAGTGCTGCACGTATGCTGCACTTGCACTCGAAAAAAGTGCAGCATATGCTGCACTTTTGTCAAGACTGATGGAGTGAGCATATCCACTCAAGGTTGAGGGACTGATTACCTCAAACTCCTCCTCTTATTCCACCTTTTCCTGCGCTGGACTGAAGAAGCCACTGTGTGGCGAAACGTTTCCAGAATAAAGATACCCGAATGTTTCAATAGTGTCCCATGTATCAACGTGTCGATTTTGTAAACTATTCATTCAGATGTGGAAGATAGCTCAAGTAATTCCTATATTTAAAATCAGGGGATAAGTCAATTCTGTCAGATTAACCTTCAATCCATCCTGACCTGTGATACACTGGTAACCAATTGAATACTCTCGTATTTACATTCTGCACTGCCACGATTTAGTCTCTCTGATCATTGACCTCATGACTAAGAAAATGAAAAATAACGGGAGGGAGAGAGAGAGAGAGAGAGAGAGAGAGAGAGAGAGAGAGAGAGAGAGAGAGAGAGAGAGAGAGAGAGAGAGAGAGAGAGAGAGAGAGAGAGAGAGAGAGAGAGAGAGACGCAACACACCCTGCAACATTACCGCATCATCCTTCTCAATTGATTTCCAGCGTGGCGTGTTGCATGTGCAGCTCCACCTGACATCCCTACACACTGCCTCACCTCCTACACACTGCCTCACCTCCTTACTGTCTTTTCACCTACACACTGCCTCACCTCCTACACACTGCCTCACCTCCTTACTGCCTTCTCACCTACACACTGCCTCACCTCCTACACACTGCCTCACCTCCTTACTGCCTTCTCACCTACACACTGCCTCACCTCCTACACACTGCCTCACCTCCTTACTGCCTTCTCACCTACACACTGCCTCACCCTGTACAACACTGCCTCCCCCCACACACTGCCTTCCCCCACACACTGCTACTTCCCACACATTGCCTCCCCCACACACCCAGGTGGTATTGGGAAGCCGGTTGTAGGCCAAGTGCAAGTGGTGTAAGTCTAACAATGTATTTTTGAAGGGTTATACACCAAGACTATACAATATTCACACGTGGTGGGATGGTAGTAGTGGTAGTTTGGGTGGTGGTAGTAGGGGTGGTGGTTGTGTGGGTGGTGGTACTGGGGGTGGTGGTACTGGGGGTGGTGGTACTGGGGGTGGTGGTGCTGGGGGTGGTGGTTGTGGGGGTGGTTGTGGTTGTGGTTTTGGGGGTTGGGGTGGTAGTGGGGGCTGTAGTGGTTGTGAAGATGGTAGGGGGGTAGTAAGGGGGGGGGTAATTGGGGTGGCAGTGGTATGGGGTGGTGAATGCCTGGTGGTGGTAATGGGTGGTGGTGGTAGTGGGTTTGTAGTGGGGGCTTGAGGGGAGTGATGGTGGTGGTGGTGGTAGTGAAGAAGGTAGCACCTTAGATGAGAGTGTAGAGAGTCGCTACTCCAGCAGCCCGGTCCTGGGCCAGGCTTGTCTGGTGCTTGCCTGGTTAATCAGGGCTGCTCCCGTGGAAGACACGCTGGGCCTCATAACCATCACAGTCCAACTATCTAGCATTTCGTAAAGATACTTGTCCAATTTCCTTGTGAAGACTTCTATACTTGTTCCAACTATGTTTCCGGTATCTTCTGGTAATATGTTAAACAGTCTGGGATCACGGATATTGATATAATGTTCTCTTATTGTGCCCACAGCGCCCCTTCTTTTTCATTGGATTTATTTTACATTTTCTCCCATATCTCTCGCTCCAGTATGTTATGACAGTATGTTATGACAGTATGTTATGACAGTATGTTATGACAGTATGTTATGACAGTATGTTATGACAGTATGCAGATCAGGGACCACGCCCTCAGGTACCTTCCAAGTATATATTATCATTTATCTGTCCTTCGCTCAAGTTAATATATATTTAGAATTTTCAGGTGTTCCCAGTAATTTAAATGCTTTATCGGTGGTGGATCTAAATGATTACTACCAACAATAGTGAAGAAAAAAAACGTGCTGCAAAACAAGCTTTTATTAGGACAACGTTTCGCTCTGTGTAGAGCTATATAAAAAATTGTTTCGCTCTTTGTACAGCTGTATCAAGTCAATCACGAAACACTTATTTTCCCACACACACACACACACACACCCATCCACAGGGGTCAGTTCTAGGACCAGTGCTATTTTTGATACATGTGAACGACATGATGGAAGGAATAGACTCTGAAGTGTCCCTATTCGCAGATGATGTGAAGTTGATGAGAAGAATTAAATCGGATGAGGATGAGGCAGGACTGCAAAGAGGCCTGGACAGGCTGGACATGTGGTCCAGCAACTGGCTTCTCGAATTCAATCCAGCCAAATGCAAAGTCATGAAGATTGGGGAGGGACAAAGAAGACCGCAGACAGAGTATAGGCTAGGTGGACAAAGACTACAGACCTCACTCAGGGAGAAAGACCTTGGGGTGACTATAACACCGAGCACATCACCGGAGGCACACATCAACCAAATAACTGCTGCAGCATACGGGCGCCTGGCAAACCTGAGAATAGCGTTCCGATACCTTAATAAGGAATCGTTCAAGACACTGTACACTGTGTATGTTAGGCCCATACTGGAGTATGCAGCACCAGTCTGGAACCCACACCTGGTCAAGCACGTCAAGAAGTTAGAGAAAGTACAAAGGTTTGCAACAAGGCTAGTCCCAGAGCTCAGGGGAATGTCGTACGAGGAAAGGTTAAGGGAAATCGGACTGACGACACTGGAGGACAGAAGGGTCAGGGGAGACATGATAACGACATACAAGATACTGCGGGGAATAGACAAGGTGGACAGAGATAGGATGTTCCAGAGAGGGGACACAGGGACAAGGGGTCACAACTGGAAGCTGAAGACTCAGACGAGTCACAGGGACGTTAGGAAGTATTTCTTCAGTCATAGAGTTGTCAGCAAGTGGAATAGCCTAGCAAGTGAAGTAGTGGAGGCAGGAACCATACATAGTTTTAAGAAGAGGTATGACAAAGCTCAGGAAGCAGAGAGAGAGAGGATCCAGTAGCGATCAGTGAAGAGGCGGGGCCAGGAGCTGAGTCTCGACCCCTGCAACCACAATTAGGTGAGTACAATTAGGTGCGTACAAACACACACACACACACACAAACACACACATTATATCTCCTTGTTCGGCCGATCCTTCTGTATATTATAGATAAAAAACATCAAACAGCACTACCGTCAACCCGATCAGCTGGGTTATTGACGACCAGGTGGTTGTACCAACTGGTAGCAGCAACAGCCGGGTTGGCGAGGCAGTAAAGAAGCTAGGCTTCAGGCGGAGCTGCCAGAGCACCACCTTGGAAGCCAGGCTTCAGGCATGTCACAGGCTCATCAGCCTCTTAATCGTTAAGCAAGAGGTTGTGACAGCATCGAAATTCGTAAGTAATAACAATAAGATAATAATAATAAGATAATAATAATAATAATAATAATAATAATAATAATAATAATCATAATCTTTATTTCTACAAATACATGTACAAATTATACAGACCACAGCTGACATCAATGACATACTACATAGAAAGCCCCTGGTTATAAAGAGTATTTCGGGCAAATTAGGTTTTGCCCCCAGGATGCGACCCACACCAGTCGGCTAACACCCAGGTGCCTATTTACTGCTAGGTGAACACTGGACAGCAGGTGTCTTAAGGAAACACGTCCAAATGTTTCCACCCGTACCGGGGATCGAACCACGAACCTCAATGTGTGAGCTACCAATCGAACTACGGGACAATCGTACGATAGTCAGCATTCTGAACAACAGCTGTGAATGAAGATTAGACAGCATCTTAGCTTTTATAACAACACTTTCCCCTGAAATCAACTGAACATAGTTACATATAAGCAACGTTCATGATAAACAGATGAACATCGATGCATTCTTGCAGGCAAAGTGAGATACATCTGCAACAATTTCGCATCTTTATTGACGAGGTTCTTCACTTGCTGTGCAGACTTCTTCGGTCGAAATGCAGTAGTCAGTGAAGATTTAGATACGACGAGATCAGGTCCTCAGACTTGAACAAGAAGTAGGTTTGAGGTGGTCAGTCCCTCAGCCTTGGTGCTAACTCGGCTCTATACTCAGCGGCACTGTATATCATTAATATAGCGATACAGCCTGTTATCTCAGCTCACTCAGACTAAAAGCTGTTATTCTACCTCGGCTTATTCACAGATATAAGTTACTTTACCTCGGCTCACTCACAGGCCAAAAGCTGTTATCCTATCTATGGTGCGTATACTACCAACAATTCCCCATCATGCTACCCTTTAATCATAGTACCCAGGTACCTATTTACTGCTAAGTAAGCCAGGGAAAGACAGGTGTAATGAAAATGCCAAACGACTGCACTCAACCCAAGGATCGAACCCGGATTCTTCGAATGTGAGCCGAAGACGTTAACACTGACCTACGACGCACTTTATATACTAAGAGTACATATATATATATATATATATATATATATATATATATATATAAATGCACTCTTTCCCCATGAGCCAAGGGTCTCCAAGTCTATGGGAACAAACATATAATGATGGGCAAGTTCTCCGTATTTTCTAGACTTTTGGGACTCAATGAAGCTGGCGGCTGCCCCTCCTTCCTCGCTGGTGTATTGGAGATAGGTATCAGCCAAGGTAGATGCACATGTGTAGTCCCACACCACCTGCTTACCGTCTGTCCAGGCTTGAAGTGTGATACCATCTGGACGCTTCCGGCTGCCATCAGATCTGCATAGTTGGGGTGGCTCCCTTACTGCTGGGCATCCGGCTATTGTGAGGCTCCTCTTGATAACGTTATTAACCGCCTCATGTCTTGCAATCTTTACAATTATTTAATGGTTGCAAGACGAAATCATCAATTATTTTTTATAAAACTCTGATAAATTATCGTTCAGATCGAAATAAAATTATATCTATGACAGTTTCCCCCAAAACAAATGAACTTCAAGAGTTGAAGAGAAGCCACGAGACGCAAGAGTTCCACTGTACTTGTTGAAACCCCGGGTGGTCAAGCCAGGGAGCATCAGCATTCAGACTGCACCGCTGCTACCTCTGCCCCTCGTCACCCACACCTGTTGCTGAAGCTGAAATATCCGGTAGGAGGGGGTGGAAGGCACGGAGTGTTGCGATGGTCCTTAGTGGCCCTGTGGTAGTCTTGTAGTGGTCCCGTGATAACCCCATGGTGGCCCTGTGGTAATACATGCCACTAACTTGTCAAGACTACACTGTCAGGGCGAGTGCAAGTGCCACACCATAAAGGCATTTGGGCTGGCACTAGGCACCAACATAGACGATACAGCACGGCGCTTCTGTCACCCAGTGGGTAAGTCACGCGTGTACTCTATCACCACGAGAAAAATAACACGCGCGAGCGCGTGAGAGAGAGAGAGAGAGAGAGAGAGAGAGAGAGAGAGAGAGCAGTTGATTCCTTTGTTAAGAATAAAGTCTATCAACTATGTGACTGTGTTCACGTGTAAACCACCAGTCAACAATACAATCCTTATAATAGGGATTAAAGTAAACTTTCAGAGTATACACACTGAGGTCCATTCCTGGAGATGTAAACACCCTTTGATGTACGAGTATATTCACAAATGTACACCTCTCAGTGTATATACACAAATGTTCACTTTTCAGTGTATATGCGCTAAATATTCACTTCTCAGTGTATATCGAACAAGATTCGACCTTCACAAGTAGTCGACTATAAATTAAGAGCGGAGACAGGAGCAGTGAATGGACCCCCTTCCCCTCACACTAATCACATCTGTCAGTAATCTCTGAGTTACTACATTAAATATCACCAGTGAAGGAATTAAAGGTCCCGGCAAAAAGTATAACAAAGCCAGGTTAAAAAGTATAACCACAGCCAGGTCAAAAGGAAACAAGAGCGAGTATTCGCATCAGTTAAGAGGCTAAAAAAAAAAGGCTGTCCCACGAACTGGAGCTCAACACCGGCAAACTCAACATAAATTCATACATTAATCCCCTCCTCTTCCCAGAGAGAGTGTCCACTGGCACTTATAACATTCAAGACACATACATGAACTATCTCCTGCCACACTTCAAAGACTATACTCTCAAGGTGTCACTCCCGTCTTGGCCACTCTTGATAATCACTTCCCATAACATCACCACTCATTCATGATTCAACTCTCTATAAAACATACCTGAATGCAGATTCCAATAAATCGCGCGTTATATTTCCACTATCCGTGTAGAACACTAGCGTTGCTATAAACACATAACAAGGATAGTACGCTAATGTTGCTATATAAACACACAACAATAGTACGCTAGTGTTGTTGGAAGAACGCATAAGGATGATACGCTAGACCGAACAAAGGGTGCTGCGTCCGCGTCCCTGTAAACAGCGCAACAACGAAGAAGCGGGCTCCGGCACCAGTGACACGCAGACACATAACTTGTCCAAATATCGTCGAGACACAGCGATGGGTATGAGTTATAATCACAAGAGTCGCTCATGAACAACACTTCCCCCATCCCCGTGGATTGAGATACCTATAGATAGTGTCGGGGATCAACGCCCCATCGGCCTGGTCCCAGAGCAGGTGTTCCTGCTGACAGCCTCGTCATTCAGGCTGCTAACGCTCATGAACAACATTGTTGTAGTGTTGCATTACGTTGCAATAAAAACCAGCTGGTATTAATGTATAGCCTGCTGGTAAAAAAAGACCTGGTGGTATTAATTTATATCCTGCTGGTAATAAAAGACCTGGTGGTATTAATAAAAGACCTACTGGTAACAGAAGACCTGGTGGTATTAATTTATATCCTGCTGGTAATAGAAGAATTGAATTCTCTATCTAAAGTACATTATAAGTTGAAGTTGGGGGTCTCAGCGCTTGACTACCTCACACTGGGATTTTGCTGGCAGAGCTCCACTCAACAGTGAGATACTGTGAAGTGTAGCACATGACGTGTATGATAATGCCAAGTACAGGACGTTGTGAGGTGGACAACGTTGTGTGCGAGACGCTGTCAAGTGCGGGACGCTGTCAAGTGCGGGAAACTGTCAAGTGCGGGAAACTGTCAAGTGCGGGAAACTGTCAAGTGCGGGACGCTGTCAAGTGCGGGAAACTGTCAAGTGCGGGAAACTGTCAAGTGCGGAACGCTGTCAAGTGCGGGACGCTGTCAAGTGCGGGACACTGTCAAGTGCGGGAAACTGGGCCTGGGCGCGGGAAACTCGTCGGGCGGGCGGGAAAACCTGTCGGGTATGCGGGACGCTGCCAAGGTGGCGGGAAACTGTCCGGGCGCGGGAAAACCACCGGGCGCGGAACGTTGTCAAGGGTGCGGAACGCCTGTCATGCGTGGGGACGCCGTCAAGTGCGGGCGGAAAACCGGGCCGGGCGCCGGGTGCAATTGTCGGGCGGGCGGGAAAGCCTGGTCAGGGCGTGCGGGACGCTTGGTCAAGGGTGCGGGAAACCGTCTCGCGGAAACTGGTCAAGTGCGGGACGCCGTCGGGCGCGGACGCTGTCGGGCGCGGGGCGGGAAGCTGTCAAGTGCGGGACGCTGTCAAGTGCGGGAAACTGTCAAGTGCGGGAAACCGTCAAGTGCGAGACATTGTCAAGTGCGGGACGCTGTCAAGCGCGGGACGCTGTCAAGTGCGGGAAACTGTGAAGTGCGGGACATTGTCAAGTGCGGGACATTGTCAAGTGCGGGACATTGTCAAGTGCGGGACATTGTCAAGTGCGGGAAACTGTGAAGTGTGCGAAACTGTCAAGTGCGGGAAACTGTGAAGTGCGGGACATTGTCAAGTGCGGGACGCTGTCAAGTGCGGGACGCTGTCAAGTGCGGGAAACTGTCAAGTGCGGAAAACTGTGAAGTGCGGGACATTGTCAAGTGCGGGACATTGTCAAGTGCGGGACGCTGTCAAGTGCGAGACGCTGTCAAGTGCGGGACGCTGTCAAGTGCGGGACGCTGTCAAGTGCGGGACGCTGTCAAATGCGGGAAACTGTCAAATGCGGGACGCTGTCAAGTGCGGGACGCTGTCAAGTGCGGGACGCTGTCAAGTGCGGGACACTGTCAAGTGCGGGAAACTGTCAAGTGCGGGAAACTGTCAAGTGCGGGAAACTGTCAAGTGCGGGAAACTGTCAAGTGCGGGACGCTGTCAAGTGCGGGAAACTGTCAAGTGCGGGAAACTGTCAAGTGCGGAACGCTGTCAAGTGCGGGACGCTGTCAAGTGCGGGACACTGTCAAGTGCGGGAAACTGTCAAGTGCGGGACATTGTCAAGTGCGGGAAGCTGTCAAGTGCGGGACGCTGTCAAGTGCGGGAAACTGTCAAGTGCGGGAAACTGTCAAGTGCGGGACGCTGTCAAGTGCGGGACACTGTCAAGTGTGGGAAACTGTCAAGTGCGGGACGCTGTCAAGTGCGGGAAACTGTCAAGTGCGGGAAACTGTCAAGTGCGGAACGCTGTCAAGTGCGGGACGCTGTCAAGTGCGGGACACTGTCAAGTGCGGGAAACTGTCAAGTGCGGGACATTGTCAAGTGCGGGAAGCTGTCAAGTGCGGGACGCTGTCAAGTGCGGGAAACTGTCAAGTGCGGGACGCTGTCAAGTGCGGGACGCTGTCAAGTGCGGGACGCTGTCAAGTGGGGGACGCTGTCAAGTGCGGGAAACTGTGAAGTGCGGGACATTGTCAAGTGCGGGACGCTGTCAAGTGCGGGAAACTGTCAAGTGCGGGAAACTGTCAAGTGCGGGAAACTGTCAAGTGCGGGAAACTATGAAGTGCGGGACATTGTCAAGTGCGGGACGCTGTCAAGTGCGGGAAACTATGAAGTGCGGGACATTGTCAAGTGCGGGACATTGTCAAGTGCGGGACGCTGTCAAGTGCGGGACGCTGTCAAGTGCGGGAAACTGTCAAGTGCGGGAAACTGTCAAGTGCGGGACATTGTCAAGTGCGGAACGCTGTCAAGTGCGGGACGCTGTCAAGTGCAGGAAACTGTCAAGTGCGGGACACTGTCAAGTGCGGGACGCTGTCAAGTGCGGGAAGCTGTCAAGTGCGGGACATTGTCAAGTGCGGGACGCTGTCAAGCGCGGGACGCTGTCAAGTGCGGGAAACTGTGAAGTGCGGGACATTGTCAAGTGCGGGACATTGTCAAGTGCGGGACATTGTCAAGTGCGGGACATTGTCAAGTGCGGGAAACTGTGAAGTGTGCGAAACTGTCAAGTGCGGGAAACTGTGAAGTGCGGGACATTGTCAAGTGCGGGACGCTGTCAAGTGCGGGACGCTGTCAAGTGCGGGAAACTGTCAAGTGCGGAAAACTGTGAAGTGCGGGACATTGTCAAGTGCGGGACATTGTCAAGTGCGGGACGCTGTCAAGTGCGAGACGCTGTCAAGTGCGGGACGCTGTCAAGTGCGGGACGCTGTCAAGTGCGGGACGCTGTCAAATGCGGGAAACTGTCAAATGCGGGACGCTGTCAAGTGCGGGACGCTGTAAAGTGCGGGAAGCTGTAAAGTGCGGGAAGCTGTGAAGTGCGGGAAACTGTCAAGTGCGGGAAACTGTAAAGTGCGGGAAGCTGTAAAGTGCGGGAAGCTGTGAAGTGCGGGAAACTGTCAAGTGCCGGACGCTGTCAAGTGCGGGACGCTGTCAAGTGCGGGACGCTGTAAAGTGCGGGAAGCTGTAAAGTGCGGGAAGCTGTGAAGTGCGGGAAACTGTCAAGTGCGGGAAACTGTAAAGTGCGGGAAGCTGTAAAGTGCGGGAAGCTGTGAAGTGCGGGAAGCTGTAAAGTGCGGGAAACTGTCAAGTGCGGGACGCTGTCAAGTGCGGGAAACTGTAAAGTGCGGGACGCTGTAAAGTGCGGGACGCTGTGAAGTGTAGGACTCTGTGAAAATGAAACGACGTAAAGTTTGATCCCCCAGCGACCCTGCCCTCAGACCCGTGTTGACGTATCGTCAACTTTACAATTAACTTGCATACACTGGCGCAGGCCACCTAACTTTACAATAATATTGTCGCACACAACACCGTGGTAATAAACTGTTACCGAGACTCTGTGCACCAAGATACCCCTCCCCCTAAGAACTATAGACCAATAGCTCTGACGTCCCACATCATAAAAATCTTTGAAAGAGTGCTAAGAAGCAGGATTGCAAATCACCTGGATTCCCAAAATCTGCACAATCCAGGGCAACATGGGTTCAGGGCAGGTCGCTCCTGCCTCTCACAACTACTGGATCACTATGATATGGCCTTGGATGAACTGAAAGAAAATCAGAATGCAGATGTAATATACACAGACTTTGCAAAAGCATTTGACAAATGCGATCATGGTGTAATAGCCCATAAAATACGTGCTAAAGGAATAACTGGGAAAGTGGGGAGATGGATCTTCAACTTCCTAACAAATCGAACACAAAGAGTAGTGGTCAACAGAGTTAAATCGGAGGCTGCCATAGTGAAGAGCTCTGTTCCACAAGGCACAGTACTCGCCCCCATCTTATTCCTTATCCTCATATCAGACATAGACAGAGATATACATCACAGCACCGTTTCATCCTTTATGGATGATACTAGGATCTGCATGAGGCTGTCATCTGCTGAGGACGCAGTTAACCTCCAAGAAGATATAAACAAAGTTTTCCAGTGGGCAACGGTAAACAATATGATGTTCAATGAGGACAAATTCCAACTACTCCGTTATGGAAAACTGGAGGAGATAATAACTAGAACATAGTATACTACAGACTCTGGCCATACAATAGAGCGGAAAAATAATGTAAGGGACCTGGGAGTAGTAATGTCTGAGGATCTCACTTTCAAGGATCACAACAGTGCCACGATCGCACGTGCAAAGAAAATGATAGGATGGATAATAGAACGTTCAAAACGAGAGATGCCAAGCCAATGATGATCCTTTTCAAATCACTTGTTCTCTCTAGGCTGGAATACTGCTGTACATTAACATCTCCATTCAAAGCAGGTGAAATCGCAGATCTAGAGAGTGTACAGAGATCCTTTATTGCACGTATAAGTTCTGTCAAGCACCTTAACTACTGGGAACGCTTGGAAGCACTTGACTTGTACTCATTGGAACGCAGGAGGGAGAGATATATCATAATCTACACTTGGAAAATCTTGGAAGGAATGGTCCCAAATCTGCACACAGAAATCACTCCCTACGAAAGTAAAAGACTGGGCAGGCGATGCAAAATGCCCCCAATAAAAAGTAGGGGCGCCATTGGTATACTAAGGGAAAACACCATAAGTGTCCGGGGTCCAAGACTGTTCAACAGCCTTCCATCAAGCATTAGGGGAATTGCCAATAAACCCCTGGCTGCCTTCAAGAGAGAGCTGGACAGATACCTAAAGTCAGTGCCGGATCAGCCGGGCTGTGGCTCGTACGTTGGACTGCGTGCGGCCAGCAGTAACAGCCTAGTTGATCAGGCCCTGATAAATCGGGAGGCCTGGTCGTGGGCCGGGCCGCGGGGGCGTTGATCCCCGGAATAACCTCTAGGTAACCCCTCTCTCTCTCTTTGAGCTACCATCCACAGGATATATGAGGTGTACAATGGAGCAGAGGGAAGGTGTGGATAAGTCTCACAGAGAAGCACAGTGTCCTACACACCAACATATATCAGCAGGCAGGGTCAGAAGGGGACGGACGCTACTATAAATCTTACAGAAACAGCGGCCTCTTTCCTCTAATCCACATATCCTTCTCTCAGTTTAAGAGTGACAAACGGCGTATCGGCACATGTGAATCATAACAATATCTCTCTCCTCAATCCTCGGCCATTCATCACGCTGGCGTCTCGGGGTGCCCGCTGGCCGAGGTCACTGGCCTATCCAGTGCTGGGCAGACGTGTGGCACCCTGGCATCAACACCAGGGACCTTCAACATGCGGCCCCAGGGTTAATGCGGCCCCAGGGCTAAATGCGGCCCCAGGGTTAAATGCGGCCCCAGGGCTAAATGCGGCCCCAGGGTTAAATGCCGCAAATTTGACTGAGGAGTGCGGCCCACTTGAGATTGTTTAATTATTTTAGCCAATTAACTTGTAACTGTCCACCTTTTATGCTAATTAATAATTAACAGGTTATACTTCAGCGTTATCAATAAACCAAATTAATTCAACACGCACTCACGAGGGGCCAGGAGCTATGAATCGACCTTTGTAACAACAAATGTGTGTGTGTGTGTGTGTGTATACTCACCTAGCTGTACTCACCTAGTCGAGGTTGCAGGGGTCGAGTCCAAGCTCCTGGCCCTGCCTCTTCACTGGTCGCTACTAGGTCACTCTCCCTGAACCGTGAGCTTTATCATACCTCTGCTTAAAGCTATGTATGGACCCTGCCTCCACTACATCGCTTCACAAACTATTCCGCTTCCTGACTACTCTGTGGCTGAAGAAATACTTCCTAACATCCCTGTGATTCATCTGTGTCTTCAACTTCCAACTGTGTCCCCTTGTTCCTCTGTCCCATCTCTGGAACATCCTGTCTTTGTCCACCTTGTCAATTCCTCTCAGTATTTTGTATGTCGTTATCATGTCCCCCCTATCTCTCCTGTCCTCCAGTGTCGTCAGGTTGATTTCCCTTAACCTCTCCTCGTAGGACATACCTCTTAGCTCTGGGACTAGTCTTGTTGCAAACTTTTGCACTTTCTCTAGTTTCTTTACGTGCTTGGCTAGGTGTGGGTTCCAGACTGGTGCCGCATACTCCAATATGGGCCTAACGTACACGGTGTACAGGGTCCTGAACGATTCCTTATTAAGATGTTGGAATGCTGTTCTGAGGTTTGCTAGGCGCCCATATGCTGCAGCAGTTATTTGGTTGATGTGCGCTTCAGATGTGCCTGGTGTTATACTTACCCCAAGATCTTTTTCCTTGATTAAGGTTTGTAGTTTCTGGCCCCTACACTGTATTCCGTCTGCGGTCTTCTTTGCCTTTCCCCAATCTTCATGACTTTGTACTTGGTGGGGTTGAACTCCAGGAGCCAATTGCTGGACCAGGTCTGCAGCCTGTCCAGATCCCTTTGTAGTTCTGCCTGGTCTTCGATCGAATGAATCCTTCTCATCAACTTCACGTCATCTGCAAACAGGGACACTTCGGAGTCTATTCCTTCCGTCATGTCGTTTACAAATACCAGAAACAGCACTGGTCCTAGGACTGACCCCTGTGGGGCCCCGTTGGTCACAGGTGCCCACTCTAACACCTCGCCACGTACCATGACTCGCTGCTGTCTTCCTGACAAGTATTCCCTGATCCATTGTAGTGCCTTCCCTGTTATCCCTGCTTGGTCCTCCAGTTTTTGCACTAATCTCTTGTATGGAACTGTGTCAAACGCCTTCTTGCAGTCCAAGAAAATGCAATCCACCCACCCCTCTCTCTCTTGTCTTACTGCTCTCACCATGTCATAGAACTCCAGTAGGTTTGTGACACAAGACTTCCCGTCCCTGAAATCATGTTGGCTGCTGTTGATGAGATCATTCCTTTCTAGGTGTTCCACCACTCTTCTCCTGATAATCGTCTCCATGACTTTGCATACTATACATGTCAGTGACACTGGTCTGTATTTAGTGCTTCATGTCTGTCTCCTTTTTTAAAGATTGGGACTACAGTTGCTGTCTTCCATGCCTCAGGCAATCTCCCTGTTTCGATAAATGTATTGAATATTGTTATTAGGGGTACACATAGCGCCTCTGCTCCCTCTCTCAGGACCCATGGAGAGATGTTATCCGGCCCCATTGCCTTCGAGGTATCTAGCTCACTCAGAAGCCTCTTCACTTCTTCCTCGGTTGTGTATTGTGTCCAGCACTTGGTGGTGTACCCCACCTCTCTGTCTTTCTGGAGCCCCTTCTGTCTCCTCTGAGAACACTTCTTTGAATCTCTTGTTGAGTTCCTAACATACTTCACGGTCATTTCTTGTTGTCTCTCCTCCTTCCTTCCTTAGCCTGATTACCTGGTCCTTGACTGTTGTTTTCCTCCTGATGTGGCTGTATAACAGCTTCGGGTCAGATTTAGCTTTCGCTGCTATGTCGTTTTCATATTGTCGTTGGGCCTCCCTTCTTATCTGTGCATATTCATTTTTGGCTCTACGACTGCTCTCCTTATTCTCCTGGGTCCTTTGCCTTCTATATTTCTTCCATTCCCTAGCACACTTGGTTTTTGCCTCCCTGCACCTTTGGGTGAACCATGGGCTCATCCTGGCTTTTTCATTATTTCTGTTACCCTTGGGTACAAACCTCTCCTCAGCCTCCTTGCACATGGTTGTTACATATTCCATTATCTCATTAACGGGCTTCCCTGCCAGTTCTCTGTCCCACTGAACTCCGTTCAGGAAGTTCCTCATTCCCGTGTAGTCCCCTTTCTTGTAGTTTGACTTCATTCGGCCTGGCCTTCCTGCTTCCCCCTCCACTTGTAGGTCTACTGTGTATTCGAAGCTTAAAACCACATGATCGCTGGCCCCAAGGGGTCTTTCATATGTGATGTCCTCAATATCTGCACTACTCAAGGTGAATACTAGGTCCAGTCTTGCTGGTTCATCCTCTCCTCTCTCTTTTGTAGTGTCCTTTATGTGTTGGTACATGAAGTTTTCCAGTACCACCTCCATCATCTTAGCCCTTTATGTATCTTGGCCCCCATGTGGCTCCAAGTTCTCCCAATCGATTTCCTTGTGGTTAAAGTCACCCATGATCAAGAGCTTTGCCCTGCATTCATGAGCTCTTCTGGCCATTGCAGCCAGTGTGTCAACCATCGCTCTATTGCTCTCATCATACTCTTGCCTTGGCCTCCTGCTGTTCTGTGGTGGGTTATACATCACTGCAATTACCACTTTGGGACCTCCAGAGTGAAGCATTCCTGCTATGTAATCGCTTGCTTCTCCACTGTCTCCTCTCTCCAGCTCATCAAAATTCCATCGGTTTTTGATCAGCAGTGCCACTCCTCCACCCCCCTGTTCCCTCTGTCTTTCCTCAGGATCTGGTATCCCGTTGGAAAGATGGCATCTGTTATCATACCTGTAAGCTTGGTTTCTGTGAGAGCTATGATGTCCGGTGATGCCTCTTTGACTCTTTCGTGTGTGTGTGTGTGTGTGTGTGTGTGTGTGTGTGTGTGTGTGTGTGTGTGTGTGTGTGTGTGTGTGTGTGTGTGTGTGTGTGTGTGTGTGTGCGTGTGTGTGTGTGTGTGTGTGTGTGTGTGTGTGTGTGTGTGTGTGTGTGTGTGTGTGTGTGTGTGTGTGTGTGTGTGTGTGTGAGCGTGTGTGTGATAAGCAATGCTGAGCCACTGGAAGGGAAAGAGAAGCTAAGACATAGTAAGGAAAGGGGAAAGCATTCTGAGGGAAAGATAGGGAAAGGAAAGAGGATAAGAACATAAAGCAGTAATATTAGGGAGAAAATGAAGATATTCAAAAACAGGAAGAAAGAAGAAGAGAAAATACAAAGAATATGGGCAGAGGAGAGAGAGAGAGAGAGAGAGAGAGAGAGAGTAAAGCTGAGACTAAATGATCAGTTAGAGTTCAACTATCTTAACATTAAAAAGCACAGTGTACCACACACTGTATCACACAGCTTTAACAGATTAAAAAATCTTGCATTGTTTACAAATCACAGATAATGCTAAGCGAGTCTCCTAAAATTTCAGCGAGGTCCCCGCAGGTACCCCGGGCAGACAGTTAAAATATAGTATACGACATAGCCAACAGCATGCTACAAGCATGGCACACAACAGGGACATGAGAACCCATTACTAGACAACAGTCTCAGTGACGAATGATTCTTGTGGATGATGGTGATAAGTCTTGTGAATAACTGTAATGATTCTTGATGAAAGGATAGGGCCAAACACTAACTTCTTGGATAACTTATTGCTCTCTGATCGCGGGTTCTATCCCCGCCCGTGTTATGGTTTGTTTGCAATCGTGTTATTACGATTTGTGAGGCACTTATTGCTCGTCTGTATGGTCCAGTGTGTTCGCTACTTAACAGGTATACACTACCGAATATGACCTAAAATATGACTGTGAGGAGGAAGTTTGCTACGGAATACACTCCACCTCAGCCTGTGTTCACTGCCTGGGACACAAACACAACCTAATGTCCTTGTACCTGGCGTGGAGACGTGTGAGTCTCTCGTGGAGACAAGAAACTGGAGAAAGGGGTGGAATAAGTCAGGGATGGAGAAGAGAAATCCCTACGTGACAGCCTAACATCACGGCACAGCCTCATCAAGTATCCAGGAGCCATCTTCTGTCAACCAATGCTTTTTGAGCTCCCAGTCCCTTACCCAGCTTCCAGCCCTCACCCAACTTCCAGCCCTCACCCAGTTCCCAGCCCTCACCCAACTCCCAGCTCTAACACAGCGCCCACAATCTTCGCCATAACAAAGGACTGGCCCCGCACAATCTCCCTCCCTCTATCTATAACGTATTTTCCGGCCATTTGGGTCAATAACCAACGAGGAATTAGAATGAGGGCTTAGTCCTAGTGCCAATAAATTAACAATAAAAGTAGAGAATGAGAAGGGAGAGATGGGGTGGGGAGAATGAGATGGAAGAAGGGGAGAGGCACAATCCTGGCTCAACCTGAAGAGGGGAAACTTTCTATACCAGAGTCCAACACAAGCTTTCCTCACGCGTCCTAAGCGGATACTCTCTTTCTTACTCTCTCTCTCTCTCTCTCTCTCTCTCTATCCAACCTATCTTCATTTTAGTACATTAATTTTCTAACGAGATTGCCAACGTCAATTTCTTAACAGTTCCTGTTATTTTTTCGAATAATGTTTTCTTCGAGTTAGGTTTCGTCAAATTACACAAATTGAACAATACGGACTGAACCACCAACAAGGGAATTCGAAAACCGCCGCCATTCTCTTGGCATGGAGGTGACCAAGTGTAACCAGGACACGTTTACATTAGTACGATTCCCACTGGTGGTGCCAGACTGGACCGCCGAAACAAATTTTTAATTTGCGAATGAAAGTGGTGACTGAATATCTTTAATGTCCTGGATGTATGTCTCCACCACACAGGAAAACACAAAGACGAAATACAAAGGCGATGAAATTACATTTCTCGGCGTAAAGTGGTAAACTTCACGTGCGATAATACACAATTATTATTACGATAAAAAGAGAGATTGTATCAATAAAGAATTATTGACACAGACTGGAGAAATATCGACAGGTACTGTGAGGTGCGTTCAATCCCACCATTATCACACATCACGCACCATGGCGCTAGTCCACTAACAAAATCAAACTGAACAATCACCTTTGATGGGTTTCGAGAGCTTTCTCGCTCCCGCGGCCAGGGCTGGGCAAGGCTCGTCTGGTGCCTGCCTGATCAACCAGGCTGTTTCTGTTGGTGACTGCTAACCCACATAACCATCAATCTGGTTCATCTGGGACTTGGTTTAGGTACGTGTCGAGGTTCCTCGTGAAGACTTCTACACTTGTTCCAGCTGTGTTTCTGATACCTTCTGTAAGGATATTAAACAGTCTTGGATATTGATACAGTGTTATCTTATTATGCTCACGGTGTCCCTGCTTTTCACTGAGTATATTCTACATTTTCTTCCGTATCTCTCATTCCAGTATGTTGTTAGGCAGTGTGAAGATTAGGGACAAGGCCCTCAAGTACTATCCACAAATATATCATGTATCTCTCTCTCTCCCACTTCAGTGAGTACATATTTACGACTTAAGGTATAAACAATAATGTAAATGCTTTACTGGATCTATGAGGGTCGTAAACGATCTCTATATCTGTTCCAGTTCTGATATATCTCCTGCCTGGAACACAGCCGTCATACTGAAAATACTCTTAGTGAGAGAGCACAATTTAAATTTTTTAACCATTGGCAATGTTTCCCTTATTTTGAAAGTTCTTATTATCCAAACTATTGCCTTTCGTCACATTTACCTTATTGTGTTCCTTAAAAAAAGGTCAGCTGACATTATTACACTCAAGATGAGAAATGTTCAAAATCTAAGGAAGTTGAATACTACGTACCCCTACCTACCCACCTACTGCCAGGTAGGTAGGTACAAGACGTATGTGTTCTAAAACAATACTCGACTTCTTTATATACTCTATACAGATTGTTGTCAATAAAGAAGATATAAGGAAGATTTCACCATTTATAACACAACACTATTTATAACACAACCCAGTAATACACACACACACACACACACACACACACACACACACACACACACACACACACACACACACACACACACAGACAGACAGACAGACAGACAGACAGACACACACACACACACACACACACACACACACACACACACACACACACACACACACACACACACACACACACACGTACTCATATACAACAGGCCTAGTGTCTAATCGACATGTGCCTAGGACAAAATGGTAACTAACACACACACACACACACACACAGACACACACACACACACACACACACACACACACACACACACACACACACACACACACACACACACACACACACACACACAAACCTACTAGAGTTTTATGACAAGGTGACAGAAGTAAGACAAGAGAGAGAGGGGTGGATCGACTGCGTATTTTTGGACTGCAAGAAGGCTTTCGACACAGTTCCTCACAAGAGGTTACTGCAAAAGCTAGAGGACCAGGCACACATAACAGGAAAGGCACTGCAATGGATCAGAGAATATCTGACAGGGAGGAAACAACGAGTCATGGTACGCGACGAGGTGTCAGAGTGGGCGCCTGTGACAAGCGGGGTTCCACAGGGGTCAGTCCTAGGACCTGTGCTGTTCTTGGTATACGTGAACGACATAACGGAAGGGATAGACTCAGAAGTGTCCTTGTTTGCAGACGATGTGAAGTTAATGAGAAGAATCGAATCGGACGAGGATCAGGCAGGACTACAAAGAGATCTGGACAGGCTACAAGCCTGGTCCAGCAACTGGCTCCTAGAATTTAACCCTGCCAAATGCAAAGTCATGAAGATTGGGGAAGGGCAAAGAAGACCGCAGACACAATATAGTTTAGATGGCCAAAGACTGCAAACCTCACTAAAGGAAAAAGATCTGGGGGTGAGTATAACACCGAGCATATCTCCTGAGGCGCACATCAATCAGATAACTGCTGCAGCATACGGGCGCCTGGCAAACCTACGGATAGCGTTCCGATACCTCAGTAAGGATTCGTTTAAGACTCTGTACACCATCTACGTCAGGCCCATACTGGAGTATGCAGCACCAGTTTGGAATCCACACCTAGTCAAGCACGTCAAGAAATTAGAGAAAGTGCAAAGGTTTGCAACAAGACTAGTCCCAGAGCTACGGGGATTGTCCTATGAAGAAAGGTTGAGGGAAATCGGCCTGACGACACTGGAGGCCAGGAGGGTCAGGGGAGACATGATAACGACATATAAAATACTGCGCGGAATAGACGAGGTGGACAAAGACGGGATGTTCCAGAGATGGGACACAGACACAAGAGGTCACAATTGGAAGTTGAAGACTCAGATGAATCAAAGGGATGTTAGGAAGTATTTCTTCAGTCATAGAGTAGTCAGGCCATGGAATAGCCTAGAAAGTGATGTGGTGGAGGCAGGAACCATACATAGTTTTAAGGCGAGGTATGATAGAGCTCATGGGGCAGGGAGAGAGAGGACCTAGTAGCAATCAGCGAAGAGGCGGGGCCAGGAGCTGTGACTCGACCCCTGCAACCACAAATAGGTGAGTACAAATAGGTGAGTACACACACACACGCGCACACGCACGCGCCCACGCGAGCACGCACGAACATATAACACGCCTAGTGTCTAATCGAAATGTGCCTAGGACAAAATGGTAACACACACACACACGAAAGCACGCATATACTACAGGTCTAGTGTCTAATCGACATGTGCCTAGGGCAAAATGGTAACTAACACACACACATACACAGGGGTCAGTCCTAGGACAAGTGCTATTTTTGTTATATGTGAATGACATGATGGATGGGATAGACTCTGAAGTGTCCCTGTTCGCAGATGATGTGAAGTTAATGAGAAGGATTAAATCGGATGGGGATCAGGCAGGACTACAGAGAGACCTGGACAGACTGGACACGTGGCCCAGCAACTGGCTTCTCGAATTCAACCCTGCCAAATGCAAAGTCATGAAGACTGGGGAAGGGCAAAGAAGACAGCAGACAAAATATAGGCTAGGTGGACAAAGACTGCAAACCTCACTCAAGGAGAAAGATCATGGGGTGACCATAACACCTAGTATGTCTCCGGGGGCACACATCAACCAGATAACTGCTGCAGCATACGGGCGCCTGGCAAACCTGAGAATAGCATTCCGATACCTTAGTAAGGAATCGTTCAAGACACTGTACACTGTGTACGTCAGACCCATACTGGAGTATGCAGCACCAGTTTGGAACCCACACCTGGTCAAGCACGTCAAGAAATTAGAGAAAGTACAAAGGTTTGCAACAAGGCTAGTTCCGGAGCTCAGGGGAATGTCCTATGAAGAAATGTTGAGGGAAATCGGACTGACGACACTGGAGGACAGAAGGGTCAGGGGAGACATGATAACAACATACAAAATACCGCGTGGAATAGATAAGGTGGACAGAGACTGGATGTTCCAGAGGGGACACAGAAACAAGGGGTGAAAATTGGAAGCTGAAGACTCAAACGAGTCACAGGGATGTTAGGAAGTATTTCTTCAGTCACAGAGTCGTCAGGAAGTGGAATAGCCTAGCAAGTGATGTAGTGGAGGCAGGAACCATACATAGCTTTAAGACGAGGTATGACAAAGCTCAGGAAGCAGAGAGAGAGAAGACCTAGTAGCGATCAGTGAAGAGGCGGGGTCAGGAGCTGAGTCTCGACCCTGCAGCCACAATTAGGTGAGTGTATACACACACACACACACACACACACACACACACACACACACACACACACACACACACACACACACACACACATACATACACACATACACACACACACACACACACACACACACACACACACACACACACACACACACACACACACACACACACACACACAAACACACACACACACACACACGCGCGCGCGCGCACACACACACACACAGACACACAAGAAACGACAAAGATGTGAAGAGCTCAACACGAGATTCAAGGAAATGTTTTCAATGGAAACAGAAAGGTCTCCAGCAAACCGGGATGGGAGGGTACACCAACAAGTGCTGGACACACTACATACAACCGAGGAGGAGGTGAAGAGGCTGCTAAATGAGCTAGATACCTCAAAGGAGGTGGGACCGGGCATACCTCTGTGGGTAATGAGAGGGGTAGTAGAGATGTGTGTGCTTCTAACTGTAATCTTCAACACATCTATCGAAACAAGCCAACTACCTGAGGTGTGGAAGACGGTAAATTTAGTCGAGGAAGTGCTTTCAGTGGAGACATAAAGGTCTCCAGCAAACCGGGATGGAAGAATACAGGCAGGTGGCATTAAACTACAGACCAGTGTCACTGACATGCATAATATGCAAAGTCGTGGAGAAGCTTTTAAGGAAAACACTGGCGGAGCACCTAGAAAGAAATGAAATTACCCAAAATAACCTCACGGTTTCAGGGAGCGGAAATCCTGCGTCACAAACCTACTGGAGTTTTACGACAAAGTGACAGAAGTAAAACTGGAGAGAGAGGGGTGGCTAGACTGCATTTTCTTGGACTAAAAGAAAGCTTTCGACACAGTTCCACAAAAGAGATTAGTGTAAAAGCTAGAGGCGTAGTCAGGAATAATAGAAAGGGCCTTGCAATGGATCAGAGAATATTTGACAGGATGGAAACAACAAGTGATGGTATATGACGAGGTTGCAGAGTGGGCGACTGTGACGAGCAGGGTTCCACAAGGGTCAGTCCTATGGCCGGTGCTGTTTTTGGTATATGTGAATGACATGAGTGAAGGGATAGATTGAAAGGTAATGCCGAGAATTAAAGTGAGTAAGGATCAGATGGAACTACAAAGGGATCTGGACAGGCTGCAAGCCTGGTCCAACAAGTGGCTCCTGGAGTTTAGTCCCACCAAATGCAGTCATAAACAGAAGGGAAGATGAAAGAAGACCGCAGACAGAGTACAGGCTACGGAGGCCAAACACTGCAAACCTCACTCAAGGAAAAGGATCTTGGGGTGAGTATAATACCAAGTACATCTCCTAAGGCAGACATCAATCAAATAATTGCTGCAGCATACGGGCGCCTGGCATACCTAAGAATAGCAGTTCGACACTTGAGTAAGGAAACATTCAAGAATGTACACCGTATATATCAGGCCCATACTGGAGTATGCAGCACCAGTATGGAACCTACACCTGGCCATACACGTCAAGAAATTAGAAAAAGTGCCAAGGTTTGCAACAAGACTAGTCCCGGAGCTAAGGGGCATGTCCTACGAGGAAAGGAGTGACGACACTGAAGGACAGGAGAGATAGGGATGGGGGGCATGATAATGACATAAAATACTGAGAGAAATTGAGAGATTGGATAGGGACATGATATATCAAAGATGGAGAAACAGCAATAAGGGGACACAACTGGAAGGTGAAAACTCAGATGAGTCACAGGAATGTTAGAAAGTATTTCTTCAGCCATGGAGTTATCAAGAAGTGGAACAATCCGGAGAGTAATGTAGTGGAGGCAGGATGCATTCATAGCTTTAAGAAGAGACACGACAAAACTCGTGACGCAGGGAGAGTGGACCTAGCAACGACCAGCAGAAAGGAGGAGCCAGGAGCTGTGACTCGACCCCTGCAACCACAAATAAGTGAGTAAAAATAGATGGGTACACACACACACGCAAGCACACACACACACACACACACACACACACACACACACACACACACACACACACGCAAGCACACACACACACACACACACACACACACACACACACACACACACACACACACACACACACACACACACACGCAAGCACACACACACACACACACACACACACACACACACACACACACACACACACACGCGCGCGCAAGCACACACACACACACACACACACACACACACACACACACACACACAAGCACATGTATTTAATCCAATTAGCAATTAATTTAATATATCGATGAAGTAATTTTAATAATTAGTGAGGGGAGTGAGAGGTGTGAGAGGCCAGATGGTTATAATGATGATGGTGCGTGACACTTGACCTCATGGCCTCCCTCATCCTCACAACATTATCACCTCTCATTCTTATGGCTGATATTTGGCGTGGCCCTCAGCCATGTGGCTGTGGTGGCCACCACCTCTGAGTGAGCTCTTGTGGTGGTCATCAGCCTCAGCAGTGTCTGAGAGAGAGAGAGAGAGAGAGAGAGAGAGAGAGAGAGAGAGAGAGAGAGAGAGAGAGAGAGAGAGAGAGAGAGAGAGAGAGAGAGAGAGAGAGAGAGAGAGAGAGAGAGAGAGAGAGAGAGAGAGAGAGAGAGAGAGAGAGAGAGAGAGAGAGAGAGAGAGAGAGAGAGAGAGAGAGAGAGAGGGAGGGATGGACCGGAAGCCCCCCTCCCTTACACACACATTTAACCACTCATAACCAGTAATGTTCATCGTAAAATTAGTATCTGCGAGGCACGTCTTCACGAGAGAACATTTGCCTCAGCATCTGTCTCCACGGACTTCAACATTATGGAGGGGACGTTAGAGGAGGGGGACGATTGTGGAGGGGAATGGAAGGGAGAGAGAGGCAAAATAGCGTAAAGAAAATGGAAGATGAAGGTAAATACTTTAGTGCTGCTTGAAGGACACTCTCGTTGGTCATGGTTGTGATACAAGCAGGTGGTTATGGGTGAGATACAAGCAGGTGGTCATGAGTGAGATACAAGCAGGTGGTCATGGGTGAGATACAAGCAGGTGGTCATGAGCGAGATACAAGCAGGTGGTCATGGGTGAGATACAAGCAGGTGGTCATGATCGAGATACAAGCAGGTGGTCATGGGTGAGATACAAGCAGGTGGTCATGAGCGAGATACAAGCAGGTGGTCATGGGTGAGATACAAGCAGGTGGTCATGGGTGAGATACAAGCAGGTGGTCATGGGTGAGATACAAGCAGGTGGTCATGAGCGAGATACAAGCAGGTGGTCATGGGTGAGATACAAGCAGGTGGTCATGAGCGAGATACAAGCAGGTGGTCATGGGTGAGATACAAGCAGGTGGTCATGAGCGAGATACAAGCAGGTGGTCATGGGTGAGATACAAGCAGGTGGTCATGGGTGAGATACAAGCAGGTGGTCATGGGTGAGATACAAGCAGGTGGTCATGGGTGAGATACAAGCAGGTGGTCATGGGCGAGATACAAGCAGGTGGTCATGGGCGAGATACAAGCAGGTGGTCATGGGTGAGATACAAGCAGGTGGTCATGAATGAGATACAAGCAGGTGGTCATGGGTGAGATACAAGCAGGTGGTCATGAATGAGATACAAGCAGGTGGCCATGGGTGAGATACAGGCAGGTGGTCATGAATGAGATACAAGCAGGTGGTCATGGGTGAGATACAAGCAGGTGGTCATGGGCGAGATACAAGCAGGTGGTCATGAATGAGATACAAGCAGGTGGTCATGGGTGAGATACAAGCAGGTGGTCATGAATGAGATACAAGCAGGTGGTCATGGGTGAGATACAAGCAGGTGGTCATGAATGAGATACAAGCAGGTGGTCATGGGTGAGATACAAGCAGGTGGTCATGAATGAGATACAAGCAGGTGGTCATGGGTGAGATACAAGCAAGTGGTCATGGGCGAGATACAAGCAGGTGGTCATGAATGAGATACAAGCAGGTGGTCATGGGTGAGATACAAACAGGTGGTCATGAATGAGATACAAGCAGGTGGTCATGGGTGAGATACAAGCAGGTGGTCATGGGCGAGATACAAGCAGGTGGTCATGAATGAGATACAAGCAGGTGGTCATGGGGGAGATACAAGCAGGTGGTCATGAATGAGATACAAGCAGGTGGTCATGGGTGAGATACAAGCAGGTGGTCATGGGTGAGATACAAGCAGGTGGTTATGGGCGAGATACAAGCAGGTGGTCATGAGCGAGATACAAGCAGGTGGTCATGAATGAGATACAAGCAGGTGGTCATGGGTGAGATACAAGCAGGTGGTCATGAATGAGATACAAGCAGGTGGTCATGGGTGAGATACAAGCAGGTGGTCATGGGTGAGATACAAGCAGGTGGTCATGGGTGAGATACAAGCAGGTGGTCATGAATGAGATACAAGCAGGTGGTCATGGGTGAGATACAAGCAGGTGGTCATGGGTGAGATACAAGCAGGTGGTCATGGGTGAGATACAAGCAGGTGGTCATGAATGAGATACAAGCAGGTGGTCATGAGCGAGATACAAGCAGGTGGTCATGGGTGAGATACAAGCAGGTGGTCATGAGCGAGATACAAGCAGGTGGTCATGGGTGAGATACAAGCAGGTGGTCATGGGTGAGATACAAGCAGGTGGTCATGAATGAGATACAAGCAGGTGGTCATGAGCGAGATACAAGCAGGTGGTCATGGGTGAAATACAAGCAGGTGGTCATGGGTGAGATACAAGCAGGTTGTCATGAATGAGATACAAGCAGGTGGTCATGAGCGAGATACAAGCAGGTGGTCATGGGTGAGATACAAGCAGGTGGTCATGGGTGAGATACAAGCAGGTGGTCATGAGCGAGATACAAGCAGGTGGTCATGAGCGAGATACAAGCAGGTGGTCATGAGCGAGATACAAGCAGGTGGTCATGAGCGAGATACAAGCAGGTGGTCATGAGCGAGATACAAGCAGGTGGTCATGAACGAGATACAAGCGAGATGGTCACGAGATACAAGCAGGTGGTCATGGGCGAGATACAATCAGGTGGTCATGAGCGAGATACAATCAGGTGGTCATGAGCGAGATACAAGCAGGTGGTCATGAGCGAGATACAATCAGGTGGTCATGAGCGAGATACAAGCAGGTGGTCATGGGCGAGATACAAGCAGGTGGTCATGAGCGAGATACAATCAGGTGGTCATGAGCGAGATACAAGCAGGTGGTCATGAGCGAGATACAAGCAGGTGGTCATGAGCGAGATACAAGCAGGTGGTCATGAGCGAGATACAAGCAGGTGGTCATGAGCGAGATACAATCAGGTGGTCATGAGCGAGATACAAGGGTGGTCATGAGCGAGATACAATCAGGTGGTCATGAGCGAGATACGAGATACAAGCAGGTGGTCATGAGCGAGATACAAGCAGGTGGTCATGAGCGAGATACAAGCAGGTGGTCATGAGCGAGATACAAGCAGGTGGTCATGAGCGAGATACAAGCAGGTGGTCATGGGCGAGATACAAGCAGGTGGTCATGAGCGAGATACAATCAGGTGGTCATGAGCGAGATACAAGCAGGTGGTCATGAGCGAGATACAAGCAGGTGGTCATGAGCGAGATACAATCAGGTGGTCATGAGCGAGATACAATCAGGTGGTCATGAGCGAGATACAAGCAGGTGGTCATGAGCGAGATACAATCAGGTGGTCATGAGCGAGATACAAGCAGGTGGTCATGAGGGAGATACAATGGTCAGGTGGGTCATGAGCGAGATACAATACAGGGTGGTCATGAGCGAGATACAGAGCAGGTGGTCATGAGCGAGATACAATCAGGTGGTCATGAGCGAGATACAAGCAGATGGTCATGAGCGAGATACAATCAGGTGGTCATGAGCGAGATACAAGCAGGTGGTCATGAGGGAGATACAATCAGGTGGTCATGAGCGAGATACAATCAGGTGGTCATGAGCGAGATACAAGCAGGTGGTCATGAGCGAGATACAATCAGGTGGTCATGAGCGAGATACAAGCAGGTGGTCATGAGCGAGATACAATCAGGTGGTCATGAGCGAGATACAAGCAGGTGGTCATGAGCGAGATACAAGCAGGTGGTCATGAGCGAGTTACAAGCAGGTGGTCATGAGCGAGATACAAGCAGGTGGTCATGAGCGAGATACAAGCAGGTGGTCATGAGCGAGATGGGTGGTCATGAGCGAGATACAAGCAGGTGGTCATGAGCGAGATACAAGCAGGTGGTCATGAGCGAGATACAAGCAGGTGGTCATGAGCGAGATACAAGCAGGTGGTCATGAGCGAGATACAAGCAGGTGGTCATGAGCGAGATACAAGCAGGTGGTCATGAGCGAGATACAAGCAGGTGGTCATGAGCGAGATACAAGCAGGTGGTCATGAGCGAGATACAAGCAGGTGGTCATGCGCGAGATACAAGCAGGTGGTCATGGGCGAGATACAAGCAGGTGGTCATGAGCGAGATACAAGCAGGTGGTCATGAGCGAGATACAAGCAGGTGGTCATGAGCGAGATACAAGCAGGTGGTCATGAGCGAGATACAAGCAGGTGGTCATGAGCGAGATACAAGCAGGTGGTCATGAGCGAGATACAAGCAGGTGGTCATGAGCGAGATACAAGCAGGTGGTCATGAGCGAGATACAAGCAGGTGGTCATGGGCGAGATACAAGCAGGTGGTCATGAGCGAGATACAAGCAGGTGGTCATGAGCGAGATACAAGCAGGTGGTCATGAGCGAGATACAAGCAGGTGGTCATGAGCGAGATACAAGCAGGTGGTCATGAGCGAGATACAAGCAGGTGGTCATGGGCGAGATACAAGCAGGTGGTCATGGGCGAGATACAAGCAGGTGGTCATGAGCGAGATACAAGCAGGTGGTCATGAGCGAGATACAAGCAGGTGGTCATGAGCGAGATACAAGCAGGTGGTCATGAGCGAGATACAAGCAGGTGGTCATGAGCGAGATACAAGCAGGTGGTCATGAGCGAGATACAAGCAGGTGGTCATGAGCGAGATACAAGCAGGTGGTCATGAGCGAGATACAATCAGGTGGTCATGAGCGAGATACAAGCAGGTGGTCATGAGCGAGATACAAGCAGGTGGTCATGAGCGAGATACAAGCAGGTGGTCATGAGCGAGATACAATCAGGTGGTCATGAGCGAGATACAAGCAGGTGGTCATGAGCGAGATACAAGCAGGTGGTCATGAGCGAGATACAAGCAGGTGGTCATGAGCGAGATACAAGCAGGTGGTCATGAGCGAGATACAAGCAGGTGGTCATGAGCGAGATACAATCAGGTGGTCATGAGCGAGATACAAGCAGGTGGTCATGAGCGAGATACAATCAGGTGGTCATGAGCGAGATACAATCAGGTGGTCATGAGCGAGATACAAGCAGGTGGTCATGAGCGAGATACAAGCAGGTGGTCATGAGCGAGATACAAGCAGGTGGTCATGAGCGAGATACAAGCAGGTGGTCATGAGCGAGATACAAGCAGGTGGTCATGAGCGAGATACAAGCAGGTGGTCATGAGCGAGATACAAGCAGGTGGTCATGAGCGAGATACAAGCAGGTGGTCATGAGCGAGATACAAGCAGGTGGTCATGGGTGAGATACAAGCAGGTGGTCATGGGTGAGATACAAGCAGGTGGTCATGGGTGAGATACAAGCAGGTGGTCATGGGTGAGATACAAGCAGGTGGTCATGGGTGAGATACAAGCAGGTGGTCATGGGGGAGATACAAGCAGGTGGTCATGGGTGAGATACAAGCAGGTGGTCATGGGGGAGATACAAGCAGGTGGTCATGAGCGAGATACAAGCAGGTGGTCATGGAGGAGATACAAGCAGGTGGTCATGGGTGAGATACAAGCAGGTGGTCATGGGTGAGATACAAGCAGGTGGTCATGGGGGAGATACAAGCAGGTGGTCATGGGTGAGATACAAGCAGGTGGTCATGGGTGAGATACAAGCAGGTGGTCATGGGTGAGATACAAGCAGGTGGTCATGGGTGAGATACAAGCAGGTGGTCATGGGTGAGATACAAGCAGGTGGTCATGGGTGAGATACAAGCAGGTGGTCATGGGGGAGATACAAGCAGGTGGTCATGATGGAGATACAAGCAGGTGGTCATGGGGGAGATACAAGCAGTTGGTCATGGGGGAGATACAAGCAGGTGGTCATGGGGAGATACAAGCAGGTGGTCATGGGGGAGATACAAGCAGGTGGTCATGGGGAGATACAAGCAGGTGGTCATGGGGGAGATACAAGCAGGTGGTCATGGGGGAGATACAAGCAGGTGGTCATGGGGAGATACAAGCAGGTGGTCATGGGGGAGATACAAGCAGGTGGTCATGGGGGAGATACACGCAGGTGGTCATGGGGGAGATACAAGCAGGTGGTCATGAGCGAGATACAAGCAGGTGGTCACGGGTGAGATACAAGCAGGTGGTCATGGGTGAGATACAAGCAGGTGGTCATGGGGGAGATACAAGCAGGTGGTCATGGGGGAGATACAAGCAGGTGGTCATGAGCGAGATACAAGCAGGTGGTCATGGGTGAGATACAAGCAGGTGGTCATGGGTGAGATACAAGCAGGTGGTCATGAGCGAGATACAAGCAGGTGGTCATGGGGGAGATACAAGCAGGTGGTCATGGGGGAGATACAAGCAGGTGGTCATGGGGGAGATACAAGCAGGTGGTCATGAGCGAGATACAAGCAGGTGGTCATGGGGGAGATACAAGCAGGTGGTCATGGGGGAGATACAAGCAGGTGGTCATGGGGGAGATACAAGCAGGTGGTCATGGGAGAGATACAAGCAGGTGGTCATGGGGGAGATACAAGCAGGTGGTCATGGGGGAGATACAAGCAGGTGGTCATGGGGGAGATACAAGCAGGTGGTCATGGGGGAGATACAAGCAGGTGGTCATGGGGGAGATACAAGCAGGTGGTCATGGGGGAGATACAAGCAGGTGGTCATGGGGGAGATACAAGCAGGTGGTCATGGGGGAGATACAAGCAGGTGGTCATGAGCGAGATACAAGCAGGTGGTCATGGGTGAGATACAAGCAGGTGGTCATGGGTGAGATACAAGCAGGTGGTCATGGGGGAGATACAAGCAGGTGGTCATGGGGGAGATACAAGCAGGTGGTCATGAGCGAGATACAAGCAGGTGGTCATGGGTGAGATACAAGCAGGTGCTCATGGGTGAGATACAAGCAGGTGGTCATGAGCGAGATACAAGCAGGTGGTCATGGGGGAGATACAAGCAGGTGGTCATGGGGGAGATACAAGCAGGTGGTCATGGGGGAGATACAAGCAGGTGGTCATGAGCGAGATACAAGCAGGTGGTCATGGGGGAGATACAAGCAGGTGGTCATGGGGGAGATACAAGCAGGTGGTCATGGGTGAGATACAAGCAGGTGGTCATGGGTGAGATACAAGCAGGTGGTCATGAGCGAGATACAAGCAGGTGGTCATGGGGGAGATACAAGCAGGTGGTCATGGGGGAGATACAAGCAGGTGGTCATGGGGGAGATACAAGCAGGTGGTCATGAGCGAGATACAAGCAGGTGGTCATGGGGGAGATACAAGCAGGTGGTCATGGGTGAGATACAAGCAGGTGGTCATGAGCGAGATACAAGCAGGTGGTCATGGGGGAGATACAAGCAGGTGGTCATGGGGGAGATACAAGCAGGTGGTCATGGGGGAGATACAAGCAGGTGGTCATGGGGGAGATACAAGCAGGTGGTCATGAGCGAGATACAAGCAGGTGGTCATGGGGGAGATACAAGCAGATTGTCATGGGGGAGATACAAGCAGGTGGTCATGGGTGAGATACAAGCAGGTGGTCATGGGTGAGATACAAGCAGGTGGTCATGGGGGAGATACAAGCAGGTGGTCATGGGGGAGATACAATCAGGTGGTCATGAGCGAGATACAAGCAGGTGGTCATGGGTGAGATACAAGCAGGTGGTCATGGGTGAGATACAAGCAGGTGGTCATGAGCGAGATACAAGCAGGTGGTCATGGGGGAGATACAAGCAGGTGGTCATGGGGGAGATACAAGCAGGTGGTCATGGGGGAGATACAATCAGGTGGTCATGGGGGAGATACAATCAGGTGGTCATGAGCGAGATACAAGCAGGTGGTCATGGGGGAGATACAATCAGGTGGTCATGGGTGAGATACAAGCAGGTGGTCATGAGCGAGATACAAGCAGGTGGTCATGGGGGAGATACAATCAGGTGGTCATGGGGGAGATACAAGCAGGTGGTCATGAGCGAGATACAAGCAGGTGGTCATGGGGGAGATACAAGCAGGTGGTCATGAGCGAGATACAAGCAGGTGGTCATGGGGGAGATACAATCAGGTGGTCATGAGCGAGATACAAGCAGGTGGTCATGAGCGAGATACAAGCAGGTGGTCATGGGGGAGATACAAGCAGGTGGTCATGAGCGAGATACAAGCAGGTGGTCATGGGGGAGATACAATCAGGTGGTCATGAGCGAGATACAAGCAGGTGGTCATGAGCGAGATACAAGCAGGTGGTCATGAGCGAGATACAAGCAGGTGGTCATGAGCGAGATACAAGCAGGTGGTCATGAGCGAGATACAAGCAGGTGGTCATGGGGGAGATACAATCAGGTGGTCATGAGCGAGATACAAGCAGGTGGTCATGAGCGAGATACAAGCAGGTGGTCATGAGCGAGATACAAGCAGGTGGTCATGGGGGAGATACAATCAGGTGGTCATGAGCGAGATACAAGCAGGTGGTCATGAGCGAGATACAAGCAGGTGGTCATGGGGGAGATACAAGCAGGTGGTCATGAGCGAGATACAAGCAGGTGGTCATGGGGGAGATACAATCAGGTGGTCATGAGCGAGATACAAGCAGGTGGTCATGAGCGAGATACAAGCAGGTGGTCATGAGCGAGATACAAGCAGGTGGTCATGAGCGAGATACAAGCAGGTGGTCATGAGCGAGATACAAGCAGGTGGTCATGAGCGAGATACAAGCAGGTGGTCATGAGCGAGATACAAGCAGGTGGTCATGAGCGAGATACAAGCAGGTGGTCATGAGCGAGATACAAGCAGGTGGTCATGAGCGAGATACAAGCAGGTGGTCATGAGCGAGATACAAGCAGGTGGTCATGAGCGAGATACAAGCAGGTGGTCATGAGCGAGATACAAGCAGGTGGTCATGAGTGAGATACAAGCAGGTGGTCATGAGCGAGATACAAGCAGGTGGTCATGAGCGAGATACAAGCAGGTGGTCATGAGCGAGATACAAGCAGGTGGTCATGAGCGAGATACAAGCAGGTGGTCATGAGCGAGATACAAGCAGGTGGTCATGAGTGAGATACAAGCAGGTGGTCATGAGCGAGATACAAGCAGGTGGTCATGAGCGAGATACAAGCAGGTGGTCATGAGCGAGATACAAGCAGGTGGTCATGAGCGAGATACAAGCAGGTGGTCATGAGCGAGATACAAGCAGGTGGTCATGAGCGAGATACAAGCAGGTGGTCATGAGCGAGATACAAGCAGGTGGTCATGAGCGAGATACAAGCAGGTGGTCATGAGCGAGATACAAGCAGGTGGTCATGAGCGAGATACAAGCAGGTGGTCATGAGCGAGATACAAGCAGGTGGTCATGAGCGAGATACAAGCAGGTGGTCATGAGCGAGATACAATCAGGTGGTCATGAGCGAGATACAAGCAGGTGGTCATGAGCGAGATACAAGCAGGTGGTCATGAGCGAGATACAAGCAGGTGGTCATGAGCGAGATACAAGCAGGTGGTCATGAGCGAGATACAAGCAGGTGGTCATGAGCGAGATACAAGCAGGTGGTCATGAGCTTGTTGTCATCAATATGCAGAAAATCTCTTCATGGTGCCGTGTTGGGGAACCCTCCAGCAGTGGTGGGGAACCCTCCAGCAGTGGTGGGGAACCCTCCAGCAGTTTTGGGGAACCCTCCAGCAGTGGTGGGGAACCCTCCAGCAGTGGTGGGGAACCCTCCAGCAGTGGTGTGGAACCCTCCAGCAGTGGTGGGGAACCCTCCAGCAGTGGTGGGGAACCCTCCAGCAGTGATTGGGAAGATACAAGCAGGACGGTCCTGCAGTATTTATTTGGGGCCCACCAGCAGTGGTGGGGGGACCCTCCAGCAGTGGTGGGGAACCCTCCAGCAGTGGTGGGGAACCCTCCAGCAGTGATTGGGAAGATACAAGCAGGACGGTCCTGCAGTATTTATTTGGGGCCCACCAGCAGTGGTGGGGGGACCCTCCAGCAGTGGTGGGGAACCCTCCAGCAGTGGTGGGGACCAATCCAGTAGTGGTGGGGGAACTCTCCAGCAGTGGTGGGGACCAATCCAGTAGTGGTGGGGGAACTCTCCAGCAGTAGTGGGGAACCCTTCTACAGTGGTGAGGAACCCTCCAGCAGTGGTGGAGAACCCTCCAACAGTGGTGGGGAGCCCTCCAGCAGTGGTGCGAACCCTCCAACAGTGGTGGGGAACCCTCCAGCAGTGGTGGGGAGACGTCCAGCAGTGGTGGGGTACCCTCCAGCATTTCTCATCACCCTTGGCGTCCACAACACGCGCCTCCTCCACCATTACTTCAGCTCCTCCACCAGTATTATAACCCCTTCAACAGATTATAATTTTTCTCTCATTAGAAGGCTGCAGCCACGAGGGTGAGCACCAGCTGTGTGGGAGCTGGTGGCCTTGGTGTATGGTGTGGGAGATGGTGGCCCTGGTGTATGGTGTGGGAGCTGGTGGCCCTGGTGTATGGTGTGGGAGCTGGTGGTCCTGGTATATGGTGTGGGAGCTGGTGGTCCTGGTATATGGTGTGGGAGCTGGTGGCCCTGGTGTTTGGTGTGGGAGCTGGTGGCCCTGGTGATGGTGTGGGAGCTGGTGGCCCTGGTGTATGGTGTGGGAGCTGGTGGTCCTGGTATATGGTGTGGGAGCTGGTGGCCCTGGTGTTTGGTGTGGGAGCTGGTGGTCCTGGTGTATGGTGTGGGAGCTGGTGGTTCTGGTGTATGGTGTGGGAGCTGGTGGTCCTGGTATATGGTGTGGGAGCTGGTGGCCTTGGTGTATGGTGTGGGAGCTGGTGGCCCTGGTGTATGGTGTGGGAGCTGGTGGCCCTGGTGTATGGTGTGGGAGCTGGTGGTCCTGGTGTATGGTGTGCGAGCTGTTGGTCCTGGTGTATGGTGTGGGAGCTGGTGGTCCTGGTGTATGGTGTGGGAGCTGGTGGTCCTGGTGTATGGTGTGGGAGCTGGTGGTCCTGGTGTATGGTGTGCGAGCTGGTGGTCCTGGTGTATGGTGTGGGAGCTGGTGATTCTGGTGTATGGTGTGCGAGCTGGTGGTCCTGGTGTATGGTGTGGGAGCTGGTGGCCCTGGTGTTTGGTGTGGGAGCTGGTGGTCCTCGTGTATGGTGTGGGAGCTGGTGGCCCTGGTGTATGGTGTGGGAGCTGGTGGTCCTGGTGTTTGGTGTGGGAGCTGGTGGTCCTCGTGTATGGTGTGGGAGCTGGTGGCCCTGGTGTTTGGTGTGGGAGCTGGTGGTCCTCGTGTATGGTGTGGGAGCTGGTGGCCGTGGTGTTTGGTGTGGGAGCTGGTGGTCCTCGTGTATGGTGTGGGAGCTGGTGGTCCTGGTGTATGGTGTGGGAGCTGGTGGTCCTGGTGTATGGTGTGGGAGCTGGTGGTCCTGGTGTTTGGTGTGGGAGCTGGTGGTCCTCGTGTATGGTGTGGGAGCTGGTGGTCCTCGTGTATGGTGTGGGAGCTGGTGGTCCTGGTGTATGGTGTGGGAGCTGGTGGCCCTGGTGTATGGTGTGGGAGCTGGTGGTCCTGGTGTTTGGTGTGGGAGCTGGTGGTCCTGGTGTATGGTGTGGGAGCTGGTGGCCCTGGTGTTTGGTGTGGGAGCTGGTGGTCCTCGTGTATGGTGTGGGAGCTGGTGGTCCTCGTGTATGGTGTGGGAGCTGGTGGTCCTGGTGTTTGGTGTGGGAGCTGGTGGTCCTGGTGTATGGTGTGCGAGCTGTTGGTCCTGGTGTATGGTGTGGGAGCTGGTGGTCCTGGTGTATGGTGTGCGAGCTGGTGGTCCTGGTGTATGGTGTGCGAGCTGGTGGTCCTGGTGTATGGTGTGGGAGCTGGTGGTCCTGGTGTATGGTGTGGGAGCTGGTGGTCCTGGTGTATGGTGTGGGAGCTGGTGGTCCTGGTGTATGGTGTGGGAGCTGGTGATTCTGGTGTATGGTGTGCGAGCTGGTGGTCCTGGTGTATGGTGTGGGAGCTGGTGGTCCTGGTGTATGGTGTGCGAGCTGGTGGTCCTGGTGTATGGTGTGGGAGCTGGTGATTCTGGTGTATGGTGTGCGAGCTGGTGGTCCTGGTGTATGGTGTGGGAGCTGGTGGTCCTCGTGTATGGTGTGGGAGCTGGTGGTCCTGGTGTATGGTGTGCGAGCTGTTGGTCCTGGTGTATGGTGTGGGAGCTGGTGGTCCTGGTGTATGGTGTGCGAGCTGGTGGCCCTGGTGTATGGTGTGCGAGCTGGTGGTCCTGGTGTATGGTGTGGGAGCTGGTGATTCTGGTGTATGGTGTGCGAGCTGGTGGTCCTGGTGTATGGTGTGGGAGCTGGTGGTCCTCGTGTATGGTGTGGGAGCTGGTGGTCCTCGTGTATGGTGTGGGAGCTGGTGGCCCTGGTGTTTGGTGTGGGAGCTGGTGGTCCTGGTGTATGGTGTGCGAGCTGTTGGTCCTGGTGTATGGTGTGGGAGCTGGTGGTCCTGGTGTATGGTGTGCGAGCTGGTGGTCCTGGTGTATGGTGTGGGAGCTGTTGGTCCTGGTGTATGGTGTGGGAGCTGGTGGTCCTGGTGTATGGTGTGCGAGCTGGTGGTCCTGGTGTATGGTGCGGGAGCTGGTGGTCCTGGTGTATGGTGTGGGGGCTGGTGGTTCTGGTGTATGGTGTGGGAGCTGGTGGTTCTGGTGTATGGTGTGGGAGCTGGTGGTTCTGGTGTATGGTGTGGGAGCTGGTGGTCCTGGTGTATGGTGTGGGAGCTGGTGGTTCTGGTGTATGGTGTGCGAGCTGGTGGTCCTGGTGTATGGTGTGGGAGCTGGTGGTCCTGGTGTATGGTGTGGGAGCTGGTGGTCCTGGTGTATGGTGTGGGGGCTGGTGGCCGTGGTGTTTGGTGTGGGAACTGGGGGCCCCCCATCCTCGCCGTATGGGGTATGGGGGCTTGGGTTATGGGTTCCAGTAAGGGGGATCAGGACAGTGCGAAGAGTCTTGTACTAAGAGTCACACTGAACACCGAGGACGGAACACCAGTGCTCAGTGTCTCTAAGAATAGGTAATCTCTTTATCCTTCCCCCCAACACATACACAAACATGCAGAAAAAAACAAGTGCCAAAATATGGACAAAGCTATAGAAAGCAAAGGATAGAAGAAAGGAGAGAAGTGAGCAGACGAGCCAAAAATGAAGATGCAAGGGTGAAAAAAGAGAAAAGCTTACTGACAGTCTGAGAATGACATAACAACAGAGCAAAGTCTGAAGTAAATAAATGCTTCGTAGCCTCTTCAGAAGAGAGATGACATTAAGAGATCTGGCAACCAGACCGAAGAGGGAAGGAAACTTACGAGATGAGATGAACAAACGATTTAAACAGATGGTTTCAGTGAAAACAGGAGTAACAACCGAACATCCAATGAGGAAGTGTTCACCAAGGAATACTAGATACTGTACACGCAGGCAGGTTCATCGGGACGGGTCCCAGCCCGGGTTTTCTCCATGCGGTGACCCGGCAACCGCACACACAAAAGAGAAAGAGGTGAAAAAAATACTGAATTAGCTGGACACATCAAACTCGTACACAAAGAGACCCGACAAAGTGTCACCATAGATTCTGTGAGAGTGAGCAGAAACACTGTCTGGACCACTAACTAAAACCTGCGACAAAGCAATGGATACGAGACAATTGCCAGAAATCTGGAAGAAGACGAATGTAGTTGCAATATTTAATAAATGAGACAGACAGGAAGTGTTATACTACAGACGAGTATAACTAACTTGCATAATCGAGAAGATAATCAAGAGAGTAGAGGAGCACTTAGAGAGAAGGGATTTCATAAATAATAACTAGCACGGATTTATAAACTACAAATCTTATATCACAAATCTGCTTTAATTCTCTGACTAAGTAACAAAGGTGAGGAAGAAGGGAAAGGAATAAATGGATTGCCTTTTCTTGAACTACAAGAAAGCATCTAATACTGTACCTTAGAAGGAGCCGGGACAAAAACTTGAGAAGCAGACATAATAGGGAATGAAGTACAGAAGTTCAAAGAGTATCTTATAGGATGGAGACACAGTGACTATTGAAGAAGTGGTGTCAGAATGGGAAAGTGTAAAAAACAGGAGTTCCGCAAGGCTTGGTAATAGAACCGATATTGTTTCTGGTATATGTGAATGATATACCAGAAGAGATAGAATCAAATGAATTCCTGTTTTCAATGGTGTGAAATTAATGAGCAATAAAAACCGATGATAACAAGGAAAGGCTACAAATAAACCCGGACATACTGCAATACTGGTCAGTCAGGTGGCTACTGAAATTCAACTCCAGCAAAAGCAAAGTTATAAAAACTGGCAAATGGGTAATAAGACCGGAAGGTGAGTATAAATTCGGGGGACAAAGGCTGCAAACCTCACTCAAAAAGAAAGACCTAAGGTTAAGCATAGTGCCGAGCATATTACCAAATGGACTCACATCAACCGAATAATTTAAATATGACATACGCCAGTTGAAGAATGTGCAGAAGTATTTAACGAAATGAACTGCAGAACTAAGAGAAATGATTAAACAGAAACAGGTAAAATATGATAAGATTTAAATTACTCAGTGGACGTGACAGGGTGGACAGGAATTAACTGTTTGAGAGATGGGAAACCGGTACACGAGGAAGTATTTCGTCAACCTGAGGGTGGTCAAAGTGGAAATATTTGGAAAACAAGTAAACAGAGTCTACTAGGCAAGGAGTAAGTCTGATATATGGCAAGTGGGGCCAGGAGCTGAAAACATACTCTTACAGCCACAGATAGGCGAATATTCACACACACACACACACACACACACACACACACACACACACACACACAAACACACACACACACACACAAACACACACACACACACACACACACACACACACACACACACACACACACACACACACACACACACACACGGAACAAGTGTCTGTGTATATCGACAAATGCCTTTGATAACTGGTAACTAACATATCAACATTTACAGGAACACCGACTTGTACATAAGTACACACACTTGGTACACCAACATAAACGTACACTCGCACCAGCTAACATACCCCCTGTCATCAGTGAATATATAAAAGGTTAAGCTACGTCTTGAGAGAGACAGTCAACAAATATTTCAATAGAACCGAGAAGCAGCCCCGCCATGACTCTGTGTCCGTGTCTAGTCATTACACACACACACACACACACACACACACACACACACACACACACACACCTGAGTTTAGTGTTGAGGCAGAATTCTCACTCTCATACCCCCTCATACCTTCTCAGCTTCAGCCTTTTCCTCCTCCTCCTCAACTTCCAACTTCGTCATCCAGCTCCACTTCCTGCCCCTCCTCTCCCTTCCCCAACTAGCACCATCTGGCAGTACTCAAGTACTGGGTAAAGTGACTCTCTGTACGTAATGTTACTTAGAAAATAAGAAACCAGTAGTTCCCCCGTATCAAACACAGAAGTTCTCTCCTCTTTACTCTACATCCTTTGAGGACGACCTCTCGGTCACTACATTTCACATCCTTCAAGGATGACCTCCCCTGTCTCTCCTTACTCCTACACGAGTAAGAAGAGAATATCGTCAAGTATTGCACTAAGGGTTCATCAGCTATGGCAGCTTCATAGGTTTGCTACCAGCAGAGCTGCAGTTACTATTACTTGGGAATTAACATCTAACGGGAAGGGATAGAAAGAAGAGGAAGGGAATGAGAAAGATGGAGTGTGGAAAGGTGCCATGGAAGACAGAAGACCATGGAAAAGAGAGGCCAGAAAGATGGGAATGAGGATCGAGGCATGTTAGGTAGGGAAGGTGTACTGGATAAAAAAGAAGAATGTGGAAAGGAATAAGAGAGGGAAGAAGGACCACATCCTGCTGGTTACACCAAGACAGCTCTCAGCAAACTTAAGCCTGGTGGCTGGTATCTGTGTCTCTGACTTCCTCAACTTGAAGATGGTGATAGCTAAGTATGGGAAGCCATCACCCAAGTTATGAGTATTGCACTTACAGTTTCCAGCTCATATTCGCTTTTACAGTCTTCGATTGTTTTCTTGGCTGCTGCAGTCCAAATTCTTGGTGTTTAAAGTAGCCTAATTTCGTTTCATATACAATTCCAACCATTTGTTTACAGAAATATTTACAACAACCTTTGTTTACAGACATTTACACCGCCCTTTAATTTGTTTACAGATTTACACCAGCTTTTTATTTATAGATTTACGCCAATCTTTTATTTGTTTATAAAGATTTACACCCAGCATTTTATTTATTTACATATTTACACCAGCCTTTCATTTGTTTACAAAAATTTACGATGAAAGTTAAGACACTTGTGCAACATCTGGTTATCTTTATTGTAGACGTTTCGCCATCCAGATTCTTGGACATAATAAGAAAACGGAAGAACTATATACAAAAGATGAGGTAATCAGTCCCTCAGCCTTGGAGGTGGTGTTTACAGCACCGTGGTTGTAGAGATTCTGAAGGACAGGCAAGGAGACTGGCGCTTATATAGGTATTGTTGGTTTAGAAAAACACGTAAGCAAACACTATGACATATTTATTAGAAAACGTTTCGGTCCTGGGACCTTGATCAATTCTAACATACAGAGGTAGAAAGACATTATATATATATAGGCGGAGAGTGAGATGTGAGTGACGCACGTGACCTGAGGAATGTCATGTTGTGACATGTTGTGATGAGGACGGGAAGACGATGAAACGATGAAACTATAAAATTTCAAAAACATTGGCATACATGATACTTAAGCAGCACCAACCCAACAACACAGGAGTCACATGATTTCATCGTCTACCGTCCTCATCCCAACATGACATTCCTCAGGTCACGTGCGTCACACCTCACTCTCCGCCTATATATATAATGTCTTTCTACCTCTGTATGTTAGAAGTGAATAAGGTCCCAGGACCGAAACGTTTTCTAATAAATATGTCATAGTGTTTGCTTACGTGTCTTTCTAAACCAACTTGTCGGTATTTATTACCAAGGTTTATACCATATAGGTATTGTATACCTGTCTTGCACAACAAAAATTTACACCAGCCTTTTATTTGTTTACAAAAAATTACACCAGCCTTTTATTTGTTTACAAGAATTTACACCAGCCTTTTATTTGCTGTTTAGTAAGACTTTCGATTTTTGTAATTTGTTATTCTTATAAGAGCCACCAAGTTTTGTCAACCGCACTGGTGCAACTTCCCTGGAGGTGAAGATGGCAGTGGGTGGGTGGCTCCTCGCACTTCATCGTTTATGTTTGCGAGGGTCGAGTCTCCTGACTCTGCCTCCTAAGTTGCATTCAACGCCACTGTTGGTTTCTGGCTCCTTGGACCTTATCAGGAGTACTCTTGACACTGTGTATTAAATTTACCAGTCTGTGAGTACAGAAGTACTTACTAACATCCCTAAGACTTCAGAGGCACGTAAGTTCCCCCGTCTTCTAATAACATGTTCATTTTTCCACTATAATCTACCTTGTCTATAATTACTATCGCATTTACTTTGTCTGTTTCGTAAGGTGAAATCTGGGATCTTTCCTTAATTCATAGTATAACTTAACAAATCTTTGAGGATTTGTTAAATTATACCAGAGTTATACCAGTTGTGTTAGTTTATAATAATGTTGGCAGAATTACCGACAATATGTAAAGTAAAAGGACACAAGTGCGACTAATGTGACATTTTTATTGTGGCAACGTTTCGCTCTCCAGGAGCTTCGTCAAGCCGTAACGGCTTGACCAAGTCGAACCAGACCTCAGACGCCGACGGTGTCTAGAAGCCTCGCTAATCGCCGTCACCGACACAATAGAACGTAATACTGGAAACCACAAAATTTCTGAAACATTAGCATACATGATACTTAAGCAGGTTAAGCAGCACCAACCCAACAACACAGGAGTCACATGATCTCATCGTCTACCCGTCCTCATCCCTACATGACATTCTTCAGGTCACCATGCGTCACTCACACCTCACTCTCCGCCTATATATAGTCTTTCTACCTCTGTATGTTAGAAGAGATCAAGGTCCCAGGACCGAAACGTTTTCTAATAAATGTTATTAGAAGACGGGGGAACTTACGTGCCTCTTAAGTATGTCCTTTGCTTCCACCCGCGTGCCCTTGTCTTTAGTAATCCCACTTCAGTCTTCTGTAATCTGCTCTGTCAATTCCTCTCAGCCCTTTAACCAGCCCTCAACTGGAATGGTCTTAAAGTTTCAGAACACATTCCTCTCATTTGTGGGACTACATACGTAGTTTGGTTGCAAACCGTTGGACCTTTCCAAGAGTTTTGTAATCAAGCTAGGCTACACTTAGGAGCTACAGGACAGGTATATAGTAAGTTGTGTACAAGCTTCTGAGAGATACTTTGTTAGGTAAGACACATATGCAACAGTTAGGTACCTTTATTTCGAAACGTTTCGTCTACACAGTAGTCTTTTTCAGTCGAGTACAGAAAAGTTGGTAGAAGCAGAAGAGATACTTTGTTAATGTTCCTGAGTGATGTTCTCAGGTTTACCAGCCTCGTGGAAATAAATGCTATAAAATACCAACACAACAGAAATATAAACACATAAGCAGTATAATGTGATCCTTTATTGACAACGTTTCGCCCTTACAGTGGGCTTTATCTGTTTGTGACTTGATAAAGCCCACTGTGTGGGTGAAACGTGCTTCTGTGTTTATTCTTCCATTGTGTCGGTATTTTATATCATTTATTTCCATGCTTCTCCCTTCTTCTGTCTTGATCAATATGCTTAAGTGTCTATTCTGCGTCTCTCTGCCTTCCTCTCCCCGTCACCTTTTCTTTCTTCCTCTTATTACATCTACCTCCTCTCTTCTCTCTCTCTGCCCCACCGTCGTCAGCGGCAGCAGTCTCCTCCACCAGAGTGGAGAATCAAATATTCATCAATGGTTAAGAGCAACAATGACAGGTGAACTCATCAGCCTGAGTCAGGTCGACCTGGTCTCACCTCACCTACTCATTACCAAGTCAGATCACCACACCTAACACAACTTCCTTCATCTATTCAACTTGCGCCAAAAGACAACCCACAAACTCCTCCTCGGAATGAAACTCGCAAGAACAATACAGAGCACACAACACATTCATTACACCTGCAGCTTGCAGAGGATGCGCACATGTACGTGCGCGTCCTCAGCTTATAAGCCATTTCTCTGAGCATATGCTGCCTTATAAGCCATTTCTCCGAGCATATGCTGCTTTATAAGCCATTTCTCTGAGCATATGCTGCCTTATAAGCCATTTCTCCGAGCATATGCTGCTTTATAAGCCATTTCTCCGAGCACATGCTGGCTTATAAGCCATTTCTCCGAGCATATGCTGTTTTATAAGCCATTTCTCAGAGCATATGCTGCCTTATAAGCCATTTCTCCGAGCACATACTGTCTTATAAGCCATTTCTCCGAGCACATGCTGGCTTATAACCCATTTCTCCGAGCATATGCTGCTTTATAAGCCACTTTTCCGAGCATATACTGGCTTATAAGCCACTTTTCCGATCATATGCTGGCTTATAAGCCACTTTTCCGATCATATGCTGGCTTATAAGCCACTTTTCCGAGCATATACTGGCTTATAAGCCACTTTTCCGAGCATATACTGGCTTATAAGCCACTTTTCCGATCATATGCTGGAGCCACTTTTCCGATCATATGCTGGCTTATAAGCCACTTTTCCGAGCATATACTGGCTTATAAGCCACTTTTCCGATCATATGCTGGAGCCACTTTTCCGATCATATGCTGGCTTATAAGACACTTTTCCGAGCATATACTGGCTTATAAGCCACTTTTCCAATCATATACTGGCTTATAAGCCACTTTTCCGAGCATATACTGGCCTATAAGCCACTTTTCCGATCATATGCTGGCTTATAAGCCACTTTTCCGAGCATATACTGGCTTATAAGCCACTTTTCCGATCATATGCTGGCTTATAAGCCACTTTTCCGATCATATGCTGGCTTATAAGCCACTTTTCCGAGCATATACTGGCTTATAAGCCACTTTTCCGAGCACATACTGGCTTATAAGCCACTTTTCCGAGCATATACTGGCTTATAAGCCACTTTTCCGAGCATATACTGGCTTATAAGCCACTTTTCCGATCATATGCTGGCTTATAAGCCACTTTTCCGAGCATACACTGGCTTATAAGCCACTTTTCCGATCATATGCTGGAGCCACTTTTCCGATCATATGCTGGCTTATAAGACACTTTTCCGAGCATATACTGGCTTATAAGCCACTTTTCCAATCATATACTGGCTTATAAGCCACTTTTCCGAGCATATACTGGCCTATAAGCCACTTTTCCGATCATATGCTGGCTTATAAGCCACTTTTCCGAGCATATACTGGCTTATAAGCCGCTTTTCCGATCATATACTGGCTTATAAGCCACTTTTCCGAGCATATACTGGCTTATAAGCCGCTTTTCCGATCATATACTGGCTTATAAGCCACTTTTCCGAGCATATACTGTCCTTTCTTCAAGAGTGATAGACAAAACACATTGATTCCAGGCTCATGGACTGATTACCTCAATCTTCTCTTTTTCCACCGTCTTTGTATTGGACTGAAGAGGCCACTGACTGGCGAAACGTTTCCTCAGTAAAGATTCCCAAACGTTGCACAAGTGTCTCATTCTTCAACTTGTCGGGTTTCTAAACCATTTTATCACATCTGCTCATCCTGGGCCAGTAGGCCTACTGCAGTGCTCCTTCGTTTTTAACACATCACAACCAAACTGAGAAAAACACTACAAGACATTTCCAGCACTTCCGGACCTCTGTTAATTCACAACTAAGAGAGAAAATGCTGAGATTATAATACAGTTCGGGAAGGAGGGGGTAGTGGTAGTGGTAGCCATATCAGTAGTAGTACCAGTAGTAGTAGTAGTAAAGTAATAGTAGTAGTAGTAGTAGTAGTAGTAGTAGTAATAGTAGTAGTAGTAGTAGTAGTAGTAATAGTAGTAGTAGTAGTAGTAGTAGTAGTAATAGTAGTAGTAGTAGTAGTAGTAGTAGTAGTAGTAGTAGTAATAGTAGTAGTAGTAATAGTAGTAGTAGTAATAGTAGTAGTAGTAGTAATAGTAGTAGTAGTAGTAGTAATAGTAGTAGTAGTAGTAGTAGTAATAGTAGTAGTAGTAGTAATAGTAGTAGTAGTAGTGGTAGTAGTAATAGTAGTAGTAGTAGTAGTAGTAGTAATAGTAGTAGTAGTAGTAGTAGTAGTAGTAGTAATAGTAGTAGTAGTAGTAGTAGTAGTAGTAGTACTAGTAGTAGTAGTAGTACTAGTAGTAGTAGTAGTAGTAGTAGTAGTAGTAGTAGTAGTAGTAGTAGTAGTAGTAGTAGTAGTAGTAGTGGTAGTGGTAGTAGTAATAATACTAGTAGTACTAGTAGTAGTAGTAGTAGTAGTAGTAGTAGTAGTAGTAGTAGTAGTGTTTTCCTACCATGGGCTTCTAGGCTTACTGCAGAGCGCCTCTTTTCTGTTTTCTTTGTTCCTTTGTGAGCTCTAATGTTGCTTATCCCGCTACTTGTCGGTTTTCAAAACCATTCATCACACACACACATGTACCGCTACTGTTTTTACTTCTACTACTACTACTATTACTATTATTGCTACTACTATCGCTGAAGAATTGAGACACTTATGCAACACATGGGAATCTTTATTGAAGAAATCTTCAATAAAGATTCCCATGTGTCTCGTAAGTGTCTCAGTTCTTCAACTTGTCGGTTTTCTAACCCATTCATTACTACTATCGCTATTGGTTTTACCACTACTACTATTACCATTATTACTATTATCACCGCTATTGCTATTACCACAACTACTATTACTATTACTACTACTACTATTGCTACTACCGTTATTGCTTTTACCACTACCACTACTACTACTACTATTACTACTAATACTATTACTACTACTGCTGCTACTACTACTACTGCTGCTACTACTACTACTGCCTTCTGGTCTTCTCTGTCTTTCAACGGACATCCCAGGACATCCACAGAGAGTCACGAGACAGTCACACAGAATCACATGGGAAAGGAAAGGAAGGGGACACGATGTACCAAAGACATAATCGAGGACTCCGAATAGGAATATGATATAAAATATCGACAAGTTGGTAAATAAGACACCTATGCAACACAAAGCAGTAGAGATGTGAAGACGATGTCATCAGTCCATCACCCTTGAAGACGTAGTTTTGAGGTGGTCAGTCCTTCAGCCTGGAGAAGAGTTCTGTTCCATAGTCTGGAACAATGTGAAGTTTAAGTAGCAGTATGGAGACTTATATACTGTCGGAAGGTGAGGTGTAGTTCTGCTAAACTCTTCTGTACTCGACTGAAGAAGCCTACTGTGTAGGCGAAACGTTCCGAATAAAGATACCTAACTGTTGCATATGTTATACTTATCAATGAGGACTCCGAGTTAGAAATGTGAGACGCAGTCACCAGCGAGGAGCACTATAGCCCAACATCCCGTATTACGATTGAGACATTTATGCAACATATGGGAATCTTTATTAAGGAAACGTTTCGCCACACAGTGGCTTCATCAGTCCAATACAAAGTAGAAATGGGTAAGGAGAAGAGGAGTTTGAGGTAATCAGTCCCAGGCTGAGGGACTGATTACGTCAAACTCCTCCTTCACACTGTTCTTTGTATTGGACTGATGAAGCCACTGTGTGGCGAAACGTTTCTTTAATAAAGATTCCATTAAGTTGCATAAGTGTCTCAATCTTCAACTCGTCGGTTTTAAAACCATTTGTCACATCCCGTATTACCCCTGAGCCATCAAATGATATCGACTATTACGAGCTTCACCGATATCCGATAAGACTCAGAGGAAAACAAAGAAACACTCAGAACTATTGTGAAGACTTTCGTGAACATCTGTATGATGGACAAAACAAGAGTCCATGCGTTTATTGGCACATTTACCCGACCACTCAACACAGGACCCAGAGACAATGATGGGAGGCCTGGTGCCCTCAGCCCCTTGTTGTACGTGAAATATTTCGCCGTGGAACGCACAGGAGCTAACAGCAAGACCCTGATCACGACCACAGGACAACTATACTGACATCTCCTTCGAGATCCTCAGAAGGATCATCATAGGATGAAGATCCCGTGTCAGGACGCACTTCTTGACGAATCAATCAATCAATCAATGTCTTTCCTCGCTTAGTTATGACTTGATCAAGATCCAGGACGGACCGAAACGTCGCTTAAAATTTCTCCTCTATGTGTGTTACTTTTTGTGGTAGAATATTGCAACTGTCGTCTCTTTCTCTCTCTCCGTTTTTACTCTCCATTGTAAAGATACCGAACACGACCCCACTGAACGCTTTTTTATATCCTTCAATGCGGAAAAACGTTCTTGATGGAGGTGGGAAAAATTGCTGGCGAGGCTGCTTCTGTGTACAGCTGTTGTTGTTGTTGTTGTTTTCGTTGTTGTTGTTTTTGTTGTTGTTGTTTTTGTTGTTGCTGCCGCTGCCGCCGTCGCCGCTGCCGCTGCCACTGCCGCCGCCGCCCCCACAGTAAGACGGTTTTATCAGCTGGTAATGGAGAAAGGTCCAGGATATACAGTTGGTGCTGGAAAGAGGGGTTGGAGCTCTATAGATGCTGGTAGGCTTCTACAGCTGCTGTTCTAGAGCTGGAGTGAGGTTCTACAGCTGCTGGTGGGTTCTACAGCAGAGTGTATGGTTCTACAGCTGGTGGTGGCATTTTATAGCTAGTAGTAGGGTTGTATAGCTGGCGTTGGGGTTCTAGAGATGGTGAAGGGGTTCTAGAGCTGGTGTTGGGGTTCTAGAGCTGGTGTTGGGTCGAGGTTCACCGTGGAGGTCCCAAACTGCACCACACAATCTCATTTCAACCATTGCGGGATATTTGGACAAGTTAAAGGCCTGTTAATTTCTTTTACGGCGCCTCACAGATGATTCCGCGAGATAGAACACTCCATGTAGCAAAACTGTGTTTGGTGGTGATGGTGTTGGTGATGAGTGGTAGGTGGGTGGTGGTGTGTGGTAGGTGGCTTGTAGTGGCTAGTTGTTGCAGTGGTGGCGGTGAAGTGGTGTTGATGGCGGTGACGATAGAGGGAGGGTGAAGGGGGTGGGAGGATGAAGATGCGAGGGAGATAAGATACATCAGGTCTGATAGATTACTGAGAAAGGAGAGAAAACTGAGAGATATCGATTAACAAACACCGGTCTTTGATCCCTAGTCAACAGTATGTATACCAGTGTACCAGCTGTGTATACTCGCAATCCTTATACTGGTGATGGTTGGGGTATTTCGGTTATACCTTAAGATGCTGGCCCTGGCAGTACCCCAGCCTTTCAAGGATGTGGGTGTACACAGCCGGTATACTAGTATATATACTACACTAGTACATGTATATATACGTACTACTGACGCCCTCAGCGCCTAGTAAGACCAAAGCAACAGCCATTTCTAGATTCGGATGACACGTACGACCTCATAGCAGTTTCTAGATTCTGATGACACACACACGACCCCCTACAACTGTTTTCTAGATTCTGAAGACACGCACGACCTCTCACAGCCGTGTCTAGATTCTGAAGACACGCACGACCCCACGTAAGACTGACAACACTCTAGCGGACGTGCTGGAACTCTCAAATGGCCAAATGCCATATAAGATTGCAGGGTTTCCAAAGGTTCAAGTGTCTAGAGGTTCCCGAGGTACATGGAGGTGTTCAAGTATGTGTCTGTCACTGTCTGGAGGTTTCCGAAGTGCAAGAAGGTGTTCAAGTACGTGTCTGTCACTGTCTGGAGGTTTCCGAGGTGCAAGAAGGTGTTCAAGTATGTGTCTGTCACTGTCTGGAGGTTTCCGAAGTGCAAGAAGGTGTTCAAGTACGTGTCTGTCACTGTCTGGAGGTTTCCGAAGTGCAAGAAGGTGTTCAAGTACGTGTCTGTCACTGTCTGGAGGTTTCCGAAGTGCAAGAAGGTGTTCAAGTACGTGTCTGTCACTGTCTGGAGGTTTCCGAAGTGCAAGAAGGTGTTCAAGTATGTGTCTGTCACTGTCTGGAGGTTTCCGAAGTGCAAGAAGGTGTTCAAGTATGTGTCTGTCACTGTCTGGAGGTTTCCGAAGTGCAAGAAGGTGTTCAAGTATGTGTCTGTCACTGTCTGGAGGTTTCCGAAGTGCAAGAAGGTGTTCAAGTATGTGACTGTCACTGTCTGGAGGTTTCCGAAGTGCAAGAAGGTGTTCAAGTACGTGTCTGTCACTGTCTGGAGGTTTCCGAAGTGCAAGAAGGTGTTCAAGTATGTGTCTGTCACTGTCTGGAGGTTTCCGAAGTGCAAGAAGGTGTTCAAGTATGTGTCTGTCACTGTCTGGAGGTTTCCGAAGTGCAAGAAGGTGTTCAAGTATGTGACTGTCACTGTCTGGAGGTTTCCGAAGTGCAAGAAGGTGTTCAAGTATGTGTCTGTCACTGTCTGGAGGTTTCCGAAGTGCAAGAAGGTGTTCAAGTATGTGACTGTCACTGTCTGGAGGTTTCCGAAGTGCAAGAAGGTGTTCAAGTACGTGTCTGTCACTGTCTGGAGGTTTCCGAAGTGCAAGAAGGTGTTCAAGTATGTGTCTGTCACTGTCTGGAGGTTTCCGAAGTGCAAGAAGGTGTTCAAGTATGTGTCTGTCACTGTCTGGAGGTTTCCGAAGTGCAAGAAGGTGTTCAAGTATGTGTCTGTCACTGTCTGGAGGTTTCCGAAGTGCAAGAAGGTGTTCAAGTATGTGTCTGTCACTGTCTGGAGGTTTCCGAGGTACAAGAAGGTGTTCAAGTATGTGTCTGTCACTGTCTGGAGGTTTCCGAGGTACAAGAAGGTGTTCAAGTATGTGACTGTCACTGTCTGGAGGTTTCCGAGGTACAAGAAGGTGTTCAAGTATGTGACTGTCACTGTCTGGAGGTTTCCGAGGTACAAGAAGGTGTTCAAGTATGTGACTGTCACTGTCTGGAGGTTTCCGAGGTACAAGAAAGTGTTCAAGTATGTGACTGTCACTGTCTGGAGGTTTCACAAGGTACTTACGCCGCTTTAAGAATGTCTCTGTTCGTTGAAGCTTCATAGCCCAACAAGGGTTTTCAAGGACTCTCCCACGTCATCAAGAACCCACAAGACTACACTAAGGACTCTCCCATATTGAGAACCCACAAGACTACATCAAGGACTCTCCCACGTCATCAAGAACCCACAAGACTACACTAAGGACTCTCCCACATTGAGAACCCACAAGACTACATCAAGGACTCTCACGTCATCAATAACCCACAAGACTACATCAAGGACTCTCCCACGTCATCAAGAACCCACAAAACTACATCAAGGACTCTCATGTCATCAAGAACCCACAAGACTACATTAAGGACTCTCCCACGTTAAGAACCCACAAGACTACATCAAGGACTCTCCCACGTCATCAAGAATCCACAAAACTACATCAAGGACTCTCCCACGTCATCAAGAATCCACAAAACTACATCAAGGAGTCTCCCACGTCATCAAGAACCCATAAGACTACATCAAGGACTCTCCCACGTCAAGAATACAAGGCCATACCACGTCTTCAAGACCCACAAGACTACATCAAGGACTCTCCCACGTTAAGAACCCACAAGACTACATCAAGGACTCTCCCACGTCATCAAGAACCCACAAGACTACACCAAGGACTTTCCCAAGTTTTCAAGAACTCACAAGACTACATCAAGGACTTTCCCACGTCATCAAGACCCACAAGACCACATCAATGACTCTCCCAAGTTTTCAAGAAGGCACAAGACTATACCAAGCACTCTCACGTCATCAAGAACCCACAAGACTACATCAAGGACTCTCTCACGTCTTCAAGAACCCACAGGAGATGCACCAAGGACTCTCAGCTTCTTAAAAGGAAAACCTCACAAGATGTGAGCACCTCAGAGGTGCCAAGAGCTTCCAGACGCTATCAAGAGCTCAATGAGACATTCAAGGAGACTCAGAGACAAGTCGCTCTCCTACTGTACCTCATTCTACCCCTCCCAGTCTTCCACGCCTATCTCTACCTCCCTCTCTGTAATAAAACTCATTCTTCGATTTACCCAAGACTACATCTCTCCTTCCCTCCCTTTACCCAAGACTACATCTCTCCCTCCCTTTACCCAAGGCTACATCTCTCCCTCCCTTTACCCAAGACTACATCTCTTCCTCCCTTCCTTTACCCAAGACTACATCTCTCCCTCCCTTTACCCAAGGCTACATCTCTCTCTCCCTTTACCCAAGACTACATCTCTCCTTCCCTCCCTTTACCCAAGACTACATCTCTCTCTCCCTTCCTTTACCCAAGACTACATCTCTTCCTCCCTCCCTTTACCCAAGGCTACATCTCTCCCTCCCTTTATCCAAGACTACATCTCTTCCTCCCTTCCTTTACCCAAGACTACATCTCTCCCTTCCTTTACCCAAGACTACATCTCTTCCTCCCTCCCTTTACCCAAGGCTACATCTCTCCCTCCCTTTACCCAAGACTACATCTCTCCTTCCCTCCCTTTACCCAAGACTACATCTCTCTCTTCCTTTACCCAAGGCTACATCTCTTCCTCCCTTCCTTCACCCAAGACTACATCTCTCCCTTCCTTTACCCAAGACTACATCTCTCCCTCCCTTTACCCAAGACTACATCTCTCCCTCCCTTTACCCAAGACTACATCTCTTCCTCCCTTCCTTTACCCAAGACTACATCTCTTTCTCCCTTCCTTTACCCAAGACTACATCTCTTTCTCCCTTCCTTTACCCAAGGCTACACCTCTCCCTACCTTTACCCAAGGCTACATCTCTCCCTCCCTTTACCCAAGGCTACATCTCTCCCTCCCTTTACCCAAGACTACATCTCTCCCTCCCTTTACCCAAGGCTACATCTCTCCCTCCCTTTACCCAAGGCTACATCTCTCCCTCCCTTTACCCAAGGCTACATCTCTCCCTCCCTTTACCCAAGGCTACATCTCTCCCTCCCTTTACCCAAGGCTACATCTCTCCCTCCCTTTACCCAAGGCTACATCTCTCCCTCCCTTTACCCAAGGCTACATCTCTCCCTCCCTTTACCCAAGGCTACATCTCTCCCTCCCTTTACCCAAGACTACATCTCTTCCTCAATTCCTTTACCCAAGACTACATCTCTCCCTCCCTTTACCCAAGACTACATCTCTCTCTCCCTTTACCCAAGACTACATCTCTCCTTCCCTCCCTTTACCCAAGACTACATCTCTCTCTCCCTTCCTTTACCCAAGACTACATCTCTTCCTCCCTCCCTTTACCCAAGACTACATCTCTCCCTCCCTTTACCCAAGACTACATCTCTTCCTCCCTTCCTTTACCCAAGACTACATCTCTCCCTTCCTTTACCCAAGACTACATCTCTTCCTCCCTCCCTTTACCCAAGGCTACATCTCTCCCTCCCTTTACCCAAGACTACATCTCTCCTTCCCTCCCTTTACCCAAGACTACATCTCTCTCTCCCTTCCTTTACCCAAGGCTACATCTCTTCCTCCCTTCCTTCACCCAAGACTACATCTCTCCCTTCCTTTACCCAAGACTACATCTCTCCCTCCCTTTACCCAAGACTACATCTCTCCCTCCCTTTACCCAAGACTACATCTCTTCCTCCCTTCCTTTACCCAAGACTACATCTCTCCCTCCCTTTACCCAAGGCTACATCTCTCTCTCCCTTTACCCAAGACTACATCTCTCCTTCCCTCCCTTTACCCAAGACTACATCTCTCTCTCCCTTCCTTTACCCAAGACTACATCTCTTCCTCCCTCCCTTTACCCAAGGCTACATCTCTCCCTCCCTTTATCCAAGACTACATCTCTTCCTCCCTTCCTTTACCCAAGACTACATCTCTCCCTTCCTTTACCCAAGACTACATCTCTTCCTCCCTCCCTTTACCCAAGGCTACATCTCTCCCTCCCTTTACCCAAGACTACATCTCTCCTTCCCTCCCTTTACCCAAGACTACATCTCTCTCTTCCTTTACCCAAGGCTACATCTCTTCCTCCCTTCCTTCACCCAAGACTACATCTCTCCCTTCCTTTACCCAAGACTACATCTCTCCCTCCCTTTACCCAAGACTACATCTCTCCCTCCCTTTACCCAAGACTACATCTCTCCCTCCCTTTACCCAAGACTACATCTCTTCCTCCCTTCCTTTACCCAAGACTACATCTCTTTCTCCCTTCCTTTACCCAAGACTACATCTCTTTCTCCCTTCCTTTACCCAAGGCTACACCTCTCCCTACCTTTACCCAAGGCTACATCTCTCCCTCCCTTTACCCAAGGCTACATCTCTCCCTCCCTTTACCCAAGACTACATCTCTCCCTCCCTTTACCCAAGGCTACATCTCTCCCTCCCTTTACCCAAGGCTACATCTCTCCCTCCCTTTACCCAAGGCTACATCTCTCCCTCCCTTTACCCAAGGCTACATCTCTCCCTCCCTTTACCCAAGGCTACATCTCTCCCTCCCTTTACCCAAGGCTACATCTCTCCCTCCCTTTACCCAAGGCTACATCTCTCCCTCCCTTTACCCAAGGCTACATCTCTCCCTCCCTTTACCCAAGACTACATCTCTTCCTCAATTCCTTTACCCAAGACTACATCTCTCCCTCCCTTTACCCAAGACTACATCTCTCTCTCCCTTTACCCAAGACTACATCTCTCCTTCCCTCCCTTTACCCAAGACTACATCTCTCTCTCCCTTCCTTTACCCAAGACTACATCTCTTCCTCCCTCCCTTTACCCAAGACTACATCTCTCCCTCCCTTTACCCAAGACTACATCTCTTCCTCCCTTCCTTTACCCAAGACTACATCTCTCCCTTCCTTTACCCAAGACTACATCTCTTCCTCCCTCCCTTTACCCAAGGCTACATCTCTCCCTCCCTTTACCCAAGACTACATCTCTCCTTCCCTCCCTTTACCCAAGACTACATCTCTCTCTCCCTTCCTTTACCCAAGGCTACATCTCTTCCTCCCTTCCTTCACCCAAGACTACATCTCTCCCTTCCTTTACCCAAGACTACATCTCTCCCTCCCTTTACCCAAGACTACATCTCTCCCTCCCTTTACCCAAGACTACATCTCTCCCTCCCTTTACCCAAGACTACATCTCTTCCTCCCTTCCTTTACCCAAGACTACATCTCTTTCTCCCTTCCTTTACCCAAGACTACATCTCTCTCTCCCTTCCTTTACCCAAGACTACATCTCTCTCTCCCTTCCTTTACCCAAGACTACATCTCTCTCTCCCTTCCTTTACCCAAGACTACATCTCTCTCTCCCTTCCTTTACCCAAGACTACATCTCTCTCTCCCTTCCTTTACCCAAGACTACATCTCTCTCTCCCTTCCTTTACGCAAGACTACATCTCTCTCTCCCTTCCTTTACCCAAGACTACATCTCTCTCTCCCTCCCTTTACCCAAGACTACATCTCTCCCTCCCTTTACCCAAGACTACATCTCTCCCTCCCTTTACCCAAGACTACATCTCTCCCTCCCTTTACCCAAGGCTACATCTCTTCCTCCCTTCCTTCACCCAAGACTACATCTCTCCCTCCCTTTACCCAAGGCTACATCTCTTCCTCCCTTCCTTTACCCAAGACTACATCTCTCCCTCCCTTTACCCAAGACTACATCTCTTCCTCCCTCCCTTTACCCAAGACTACATCTCTTCCTCCCTTTACCCAAGACTACATCTCTCCCTTCTTTCACCCAAGACTACATCTCTCCCTCCCTTTACCCAAGACTACATCTCTCCTTCCCTCCCTTTACCCAAGACTACATCTCTCTCTCCCTTCCTTTACCCAAGACTACATCTCTTCCTCCCTCCCTTTACCCAAGACTACATCTCTCCCTCCCTTTACCCAAGACTACATCTCTTCCTCCCTTCCTTTACCCAAGACTACATCTCTCCCTTCCTTTACCCAAGACTACATCTCTTCCTCCCTCCCTTTACCCAAGGCTACATCTCTCCCTCCCTTTACCCAAGACTACATCTCTCCTTCCCTCCCTTTACCCAAGACTACATCTCTCTCTCCCTTCCTTTACCCAAGGCTACATCTCTTCCTCCCTTCCTTCACCCAAGACTACATCTCTCCCTTCCTTTACCCAAGACTACATCTCTCCCTCCCTTTACCCAAGACTACATCTCTCCCTCCCTTTACCCAAGACTACATCTCTCCCTCCCTTTACCCAAGACTACATCTCTTCCTCCCTTCCTTTACCCAAGACTACATCTCTTTCTCCCTTCCTTTACCCAAGACTACATCTCTCTCTCCCTTCCTTTACCCAAGACTACATCTCTCTCTCCCTTCCTTTACCCAAGACTACATCTCTCTCTCCCTTCCTTTACCCAAGACTACATCTCTCTCTCCCTTCCTTTACCCAAGACTACATCTCTCTCTCCCTTCCTTTACCCAAGACTACATCTCTCTCTCCCTTCCTTTACGCAAGACTACATCTCTCTCTCCCTTCCTTTACCCAAGACTACATCTCTCTCTCCCTCCCTTTACCCAAGACTACATCTCTCCCTCCCTTTACCCAAGACTACATCTCTCCCTCCCTTTACCCAAGACTACATCTCTCCCTCCCTTTACCCAAGGCTACATCTCTTCCTCCCTTCCTTCACCCAAGACTACATCTCTCCCTCCCTTTACCCAAGGCTACATCTCTTCCTCCCTTCCTTTACCCAAGACTACATCTCTCCCTCCCTTTACCCAAGACTACATCTCTTCCTCCCTCCCTTTACCCAAGACTACATCTCTTCCTCCCTTTACCCAAGACTACATCTCTCCCTTCTTTCACCCAAGACTACATCTCTCCCTCCCTTTACCCAAGACTACATCTCTCCCTTCCTTTACCCAAGACTACATCTCTCCCTCCCTTTACCCAAGACTACATATCTTCCTCCCTTCCTTCACCCAAGACTACATCTCTCCCTCCCTTTACCCAAGGCTACATCTCTTCCTCCCTTCCTTCACCCAAGACTACATCTCTCCCTCCCTTTACCCAAGGCTACATCTCTTCCTCCCTTCCTTTACCCAAGACTACATCTCTCCCTCCCTTTACCCAAGACTACATCTCTCCCTCCCTTCTTTTACCCAAGACTACATCTCTCCCTCCCTTTACCCAAGACTACATCTCTCCCTCCCTTCTTTTACCCAAGACTACATCTTTATTCATCTCTCTTTTCCTTACTCCATCCCTCATTGCAAGCCTATCTCTCTTTCCCTCTCTTTAAATCTCAATCTTTCTCCTCTAAATCTCACTCCCTCTCTCTATCCGCTCTCCGTCCGTTTCTTTCCCCTTCCTCACTAAGTCTACCTCCCTCCCTCAACCTTAGGAGTGTGAAGACTTACTCAGCCCTGTAACAACTTCAGTCAGTATTACTAAGGCTGGCTCCTCCTCAGGAAAACTAATGCATAGAAAAAGAATAAAACTGACAAACATAAACACTTCATTATTTAGAAAATATAAAATATAAAACACTTAAATATGAAATATTGATCCTACATTAAAGAAAATGAAAAATGAAAAATATAAATGATATCTGAATTCAACGCTAATATATATAAAACTTGGGTGTCTGGTGTTGGTGACACTGCGTGTTGTTGAAATCGTAGCCGTTGCTGATGATGTGGGGGGGGGGGTCGCAGGTGTTGGTGACAACCCACCGGCTCGTTCTTATAGCCGTAAATAATCTATCCAGATGACAAGAAATCAGGTTCTTTACCGCTGCAATGATGAGGGGTTACGTCCTGATTCTTCATACATGTGCACAGGCAAGTAGATAAAACATGGGACGTCTCAGGACGATAGTCCGTCTCCTTCAATTCTACTCGTTGGTTGGCAGGTGACCCATTCTGTCATTCCAAGCTGGAAAGAGACAGGTTACCCACTGCTTAAGAAATCACTCTCCATGATAAGTACAATACCTAAAAGACGTGGTGATTATTAAGACATTTAACAGAGCAAGACTGAAAGGACTAAGTTTATTATTGGTCAAAAGTGAAGCTTTCAACCAATAAGTCCACTAGAATATGAGCAGGCATGTACTTACAGTAGAGCTGTAAGTACATGCCGGAACCCCACACGTCACCTTTCGGGGGGGGTGGGGGGAAGAGGGAGGGGAAGGGATAGCGGGAGCTAGACTGACCCTACCTTAACAAGCAGCCGGCAATCAAACTATCACTTTCGGGGAGGGGGAAAAAGGGGGGGAATAGCGGGAGCTGGACTTACCCTACCTTAACAAGTAGCCGGCAATGAAACTATTGTTACAATATACTCCCTCGCTACTCCTATCTATTGAACTTTTCCCTCACAAGGAGCTTACGTAAGACTGATAGAATCTACACTTTCCCCTCGGGAGGGGAACTGGGACCAAATACACTGAAAATCAGCACCAGGGGGAAATGCACCTTATTTTCCAGTCACTCCACGAGGGTGAGCTAACAGTCACTCCACGAGGGTGAGTTAACAGTCATTCCACGAGGATGGGTTAACAGTCACTCCACGAGGGTGAGTTAACAGTCACTCCACGAGGGTGAGTTAACAATCACTCCACGAGGGTGGGTTAACAGTCACTCCACGAGGGTGAGCTAACAGTCAGTCCACGAGGGTGAGTTAACAGTCACTCCACGAGAGTGAGTTAACAGTCACTCCACGAGGGTGAGCTAACAGTCACTCCACGAGGGTGAGTTAACAGTCATTCCACGAGGATGGGTTAACAGTCACTCCACGAGGGTGAGTTAACAGTCACTCCACGAGGGTGAGTTAACAATCACTCCACGAGGGTGGGTTAACAGTCACTCCACGAGGGTGAGCTAACAGTCACTCCACGAGGGTGAGTTAACAGTCACTCCACGAGAGTGAGTTAACAGTCACTCCACGAGGGTGAGCTAACAGTCACTCCACGAGGGTGAGTTAACAGTCATTCCACGAGGGTGGGTTAACAGTCACTCCACGAGGGTGAGTTAACAGTCACTCCACGAGGGTGAGTTAACAATCACTCCATGAGGGTGGGTTAACAGTCACCTACAGTCCGATTGGGACCTTCGGTCCCAATCGGACCGTAGGTTCGTCAGGAAACAGGACAAGTGTTACCAGACGCGGGTCTTAATTATATGATAACCTGCAGCTGGAGCTTTTGATCATCTGACCGAGACCTTCCACTGACTAAAGAGTGAGGAAGCCAGTATATATATAGGCGAGGGAGACAGGGAAGGGACAAAGAGAGGAAGAAAAAGAAGTGTTGACAGTCAATACGTCAGTCTGGCCTCAAGCTGGGCACTGAAGTTAGAAAAAAAAACTCTGAAGATGGGTCAGAGGCATGTCACGTGTTTACAGTCTCCCACCACAGGTGTCACAGTTCTGTCTCCCACCACGGGTGTCACAGTTCTCTGTCTCCCACTACAGGTGTCACAGTTCTCTGTCTCCCACTACAGGTGTCACAGTTCTCTGCCTCCCACTACAGGTGTCACAGTTCTTTGTCTCCCACTACAGGTGTCACAGTTATGTCTCCCAGCGCAGGTGTCACAGTTCTCTATCTTCCACCACAGGTGTCACAGTCCTTTTCTCCTACCACAGGTGTCACAGTTCTCCGTTTCTCAGCACAGGTGTCACAGTTCTTTAATTGTCGAGTCACATAACTCTGGACGCCATCTTTGAATTACAATACTCAACCTGTAGGTCCCCGCGTACTCCAGCCATGAGACCCGGAGACCAGGGTGCTCAGAATGACCTCCTGGGTGCTCAGAATGAGCTCCAGGGCGTCCTCCAAAATGAGTTTCTGGGCGTCTCAAAATAGGTTCTACATACCCTCCAAAATTGCCCCCAGGTGCACTCCAAAATTGTCCCCAGGTGTTTTCCAAAACTGTCCTCAGGTGCCCTCCAAAACTGTCCCCAGGTGCCCTCTAAAATTGTCCCCAGGTGCCCTCCAAAATTTTCCCCAGGTGTCTTCCAAAACTGTCCCCAGGTGCCTTCAAAAATTGTCCCCAGGTGCCCTCCAAAATTGTCCCCAGGTGCCCTCCAAAACTGTCCCCAGGTGCCTTCCAAAACTGTCTCCAGGTGCCTTCTAAAATTGTCCCCACTTGCCCTCCAAAATCGTCCCCACGTGCCCTCCAAGATTGTCCCTAGATGTCCTCCAAAATTGTCCCCACGTGCCCTCCAAAATTGTCCCTAGATGTCCTCCAAAATTGTCCCCAGATGCCCTCCAAAATTGTCCCAAGGTGCCCTCTGAAATTGTCTCCACATGCCCTCAAAAATGGGCTCCAAGTGCCATCCAAAATAGGCCTCAGATGCCCTTCAAAACAAGCTTCAGGTGTCCAAGAATAGGCTCCAGATGGCCAATAATAGTTTAGTGATGGGCGAAACGTTGTACAAAGAAAAAGCTGCTTCACATCTGTGTATTTTTCACTAGCTATGGGCATAGTCGCACTATCTCCAGTCTGAAGATACGAGGAATTAGACACATGTGTAACACCTGGGATCTTTATTTGTAGACGTTTCGCCAACCAGTAGATTTATCAATACAAGGACATAATGTGAAGAAATGTATACAAAGGATGAGGTAATCAGTCCCTCAGCCTTGAAGTTGGTGAAGAACACCGAAGTCTTAAAGGAGACGAAGCACAGTCATGGAGCTTGATAAAGTCACTAAATGGCTAAACGTCTACAAATAAAGATACCCAGATGTTGTACATGTGTCTAATTCCTCATCTAGTCGGTTTTGTGTACCATTTAGGTACAATCTGAAAGTAGTCTAGATTCAGTGTTGGGACTCTGAAGTAGTCCTGATACAGTGTTGGGGCTCTGAAGAAGTCTAAATTCAGTGTTGGGACCATGAAAGTAGTCTAGATTCAGTGCTGGGACTGAAGTAGTCCAGACACAGTGTTGGGACTCTGAAGTAGTCTAAATTCAGTGTTGGGACTCTGAAAGTAGTCTAGATTCAGTGCTGGGACTGAAGTAGTCCAGACACAGTGTTGGGACTCTGAAGTAGTCTAAATTCAGTGTTGGGACCCTGAAAATAGTCTAGATTCAGTGTTGGGACTGAAGTAGTCCTGATACAGTGTTGGGACTCTGAAGTAGTCCTGATACGATGTTGGGACTCTGAAGTAGTCTAGATTCAGTGTTGGGACTCTGAAAGTAGTCTAGATTCAGTGTTGGGACTCTGAAAGTAGTCTAGATTCAGTGTTGGGACTCTGAAAGTAGTCCAGATAGTGTTGGGACTCTGAATGTAATCTAGATTCAGTGTTGGGACTCTGAAAGTATTCTAGATTCAGTGTTGGGACTCTGAAAGTAGTCTAGATTCAGTGTTGGGACACTGAAAGTAGTCTAGATTCAGTGTTGGGACTCTGAAAGTAGTCTAGATTCAGTGTTGGGACTCTGAAAGTAGTCCATATACAGTGTTGAGACTGAAAGTAGTCCAGATACAGTGTTGGGACTGAAAGTAGTCCAGATACAGTGTTGGGACTGAAAGTAGTCCAGATACAGTGTTGGGACTGAAAGTAAGTCCAGAAACAGTGTTGGGACTGAAGTAGTTCAGATACAGTGTTGGGAGTGAAGTAGTCCAGATACAGTGTTGGGACTGAAAGTAGTCCAGAAACAGTGTTGGGACTGAAGTAGTCCAGAAACAGTGTTGGGACTGAAGTAGTCCAGATACAGTGTTGGGACTGAAAGTAGTCCAGAAACAGTGTTGGGAATGAAGTAGTCCAGAAACAGTGTTGGGACTGAAGTAGTCCAGATACAGTGATGGGACTGAAGTAGTCCAGATACAGTGATGGGACTGAAGTAGTCCAGATACAGTGTTGGGACTGAAAGTAGTCCAGATACAGTGTTGGGACTGAAAGTAGTCCAGATTCAGTGTTGAGACTCTGAAAGTAGTCCAAATTCAGTGTTGGGACTCTGAAAGTAGTCCAGATTCAATGTTGGGACTCTGAAAGTAGTCCAGATACAGTGTTGGGGCTTAAAGTAGTCCAGATACAGTGTTGGGACTGAAAGTAGTCCAGATACAGTGTTGGGACTGAAGTAATCCAGATACAGTGATGGGACTGAAAGTAGTCCAGATACAGTGTTGGGACTGAAGTAGTCCAGATACAGTGTTGGGACTGAAGTAGTCCAGATACAGTGTTGGGACTGAAGTAGTCCAGATACAGTGTTGGGACTGAAGTAGTCCAGATACAGTGATGGGACTGAAAGTAGTCCAGATACAGTGTTGGGACTGAAGTAGTCCAGATACAGTGTTGGGACTGAAGTAGTCCAGATACAGTGTTGGGACTGAAGTAGTCCAGATACAGTGTTGGGACTGAAGTAGTCCAGATACAGTGTTGGGACTGAAAGTAGTCCAAAAACAGTGTTGGGACTGAAGTAGTCCAGAAACAGTGTTGGGACTGAAGTAGTCCAGATACAGTGTTGGGACTGAAAGTAGTCCAGATACAGTGTTGGGACTTAAAGTAGTCCAAATTCAGTGTTGGGACTCTGAAAGTAGTCCAGATTCAATGTTGGGACTCAGAAAGAAGTCCAGTAGTCTTGGAACTGTGAAAGTACCCCCAGACAGTCTTACTACTCACGGGGTTAACGTCAGTGAATTAGTTAGGAGTGAAGGTTCTCTCAACAAGCCGCTCATTACAAACAAGAGGCCGGGACGTGTATGAATTATTAGCCGGCCCGAAGGATTATAATGCTACTTAGGTTAATTAGGCAGCGTTGGCCATGCTACCACCCACCCACCCACCGACCCTGAAGCCGGTATCCATTCTGTAGCTACTGGTTACTGATATAAAAACATATGAACATAGGGAATGAGGAGCACTGCAGCAGGCCTACTGGCCCATGTTACACAGGTCCAACTCTCCCAACCACCAATTCACACTAGGGTCGGTATCTGTTCGAGGACCACTAGATGTGTCTGCGCGTTACTGATATAAGAATATAAGAACTGAGGAACACTGCAACACAGATCCAACTCACACCCACTCACGTATCTTTCCAACCTATTTTGAAAGCTACCCAAAGTTATCGCTTCAATGGCGCAACTCAGCAGTTTGTTCCACTCACCCAAAACTCTACTGTCAAACCAGAGCTTGCAAATATCCTTTCTAAATCTAAAGCGTACTGTGTAAAGCGTACTATTTCCTCCCCCCACTGGTTTAAATCACAGCTAGTTAACTATCTGATGACTTATCTCCTTCCAAGACGAAACAATAAACTAAAATTTGTATGACTGAACAATGATAGTGTTTACGTCATAGCTGTGTCTCAGTCTCTAACACCACTAACTTTTTTATCCAGTATCCCACTTCTTTCACTCTTAAAATACCAGTCCATTTGCTCCCTTGATATTATCACCTTATTTCTCTCTCTCTTAGTAGAGCTAGCAATGTTTTAAGACTTAAACGGGTTTTAATAAGTTGCGTTATCTCTACAGTGCGAAGTAGCCAACTTGGAAAGTATCACTGAGGAAAGGAAGACCAGTCAGCGTGGAGATTATCACAGGTGGAGGAAGGGAAGACCAGTCAGCGTGGAGATTATCACAGGTGGAGGAAGAGAAGACCAGTCAGCGTGGAGATTATCACAGGTGGAGGAAGGGATGACCAGTCAGCGTGGAGATTATCACAGGTGGAGGAAGGGAAGACCAGTCAGCGTGGAGATTATCACAGGTGGAGGAAGAGAAGACCAGTCAGCGTGGAGATTATCACAGGTGGAGGAAGGGAAGACCAGTCAGCGTGGAGATTATCACAGGTGGAGGAAGGGAAGACCAGTCAGCGTGGAGATTATCATAGGTGGAGGAAGAGAAGACCAGTCAGCGTGGAGATAATCACAGGTGGAGGAAGGGAAGACCAGTCAGCGTGGAGATTATCACAGGTGGAGGAAGGGAAGACCAGTCAGCGTGGAGATTATCACAGGTGGAGGAAGGGAAGACCAGTCAGCGTGGAGATTATCACAGGTGGAGGAAGAGAAGACCAGTCAGCGAGGAGATTATCACAGGTGGAGGAAGGGAAGACCAGTCAGCGTGGAGATTATCACAGGTGGAGGAAGGGAAGACCAGTCAGCGTGGAGATTATCACAGGTGGAGGAAGAGAAGACCAGTCAGCGTGGAGATTATCACAGGTGGAGGAAGGGATGACCAGTCAGCGTGGAGATTATCACAGGTGGAGGAAGGGAAGACCAGTCAGCGTGGAGATTATCACAGGTGGAGGAAGAGAAGACCAGTCAGCGTGGAGATTATCACAGGTGGAGGAAGGGAAGACCAGTCAGCGTGGAGATTATCACAGGTGGAGGAAGGGAAGACCAGTCAGCGTGGAGATTATCATAGGTGGAGGAAGAGAAGACCAGTCAGCGTGGAGATTATCACAGGTGGAGGAAGAGAAGACCAGTCAGCGTGGAGATTATCACAGGTGGAGGAAGAGAAGACCAGTCAGCGTGGAGATTATCACAGGTGGAGGAAGAGAAGACCAGTCAGCGTGGAGATTATCACAGGTGGAGGAAGAGAAGACCAGTCAGCGTGGAGATTATCACAGGTGGAGGAAGAGAAGACCAGTCAGCGTGGAGATTATCACAGGTGGAGGAAGGGAAGACCAATCAGCGTGGAGATTATCACAGGTGGAGGAAGAGAAGACCAGTCAGCGTGGAGATTATCACAGGTGGAGGAAGAGAACACCAGTCAGCGTGGAGATTATCACAGGTGGAGGAAGGGAAGACCAGTCAGCGTGGAGATTATCACAGGTGGAGGAAGAGAAGACCAGTCAGCGTGGAGATTATCACAGGTGGAGGAAGAGAAGACCAGTCAGCGTGGAGATTATCACAGGTGGAGGAAGAGAAGACCAGTCAGCGTGGAGATTATCACAGGTGGAGGAAGGGAAGACCAATCAGCGTGGAGATCATCACAGGTGGAGGAAGGGAAGACCAGTCAGCGTGGAGATTATCACAGGTGGAGGAAGAGAAGACCAGTCAGCGTGGAGATTATCACAGGTGGAGGAAGGGAAGACCAGTCAGCGTGGAGATTATCACAGGTGGAGGAAGGGAAGACCAGTCAGCGTGGAGATTATCACAGGTGGAGGAAGGGAAGACCAGTCAGCGTGGAGATTATCACAGGTGGAGGAAGGGAAGACCAGTTAGCGTGGAGATTATCACAGGTGGAGGAAGGGAAGACCAGTCAGCGTGGAGATCATCACAGGTGGAGGAAGGGAAGACCAGTCAGCGTGGAGATTATCACAGGTGGAGGAAGGGAAGACCAGTCAGCGTGGAGATTATCACAGGTGGAGGAAGGGAAGACCACTCAGCGTGGAGATCATCACAGGTGGAGGAAGGGAAGACCAGTCAGAGTGGAGGTTATCATAGGTGGAGGAAGGGAAGACCAGTCAGCGTGGAGATTATCACAGGTGGAGGAAGGGAAGACCAGTCAGCGTGGAGATTATCACAGGTGGAGGAAGGGAAGACCAGTCAGCGTGGAGATTATCACAGGTGGAGGAAGGGAAGACCAGTCAGCGTGGAGATTATCACAGGTGGAGGAAGGGAAGACCAGTCAGCGTGGAGATTATCACAGGTGGAGGAAGAGAAGACCAGTCAGCGTGGAGATTATCACAGGTGGAGGAAGAGAAGACCAGTCAGCGTGGAGATTATCACAGGTGGAGGAAGAGAAGACCAGTCAGCGTGGAGATTATCACAGGTGGAGGAAGAGAAGACCAGTCAGCGTGGAGATTATCACAGGTGGAGGAAGAGAAGACCAGTCAGCGTGGAGATTATCACAGGTGGAGGAAGGGAAGACCAATCAGCGTGGAGATTATCACAGGTGGAGGAAGAGAAGACCAGTCAGCGTGGAGATTATCACAGGTGGAGGAAGAGAAGACCAGTCAGCGTGGATATTATCACAGGTGGAGGAAGGGAAGACCAGTCAGCGTGGAGATTATCACAGGTGGAGGAAGAGAAGACCAGTCAGTGTGGAGATTATCACAGGTGGAGGAAGAGAAGACCAGTCAGCGTGGAGATTATCACAGGTGGAGGAAGGGATGACCAGTCAGCGTGGAGATTATCACAGGTGGAGGAAGGGAAGACCAGTCAGCGTGGAGATTATCACAGGTGGAGGAAGAGAAGACCAGTCAGCGTGGAGATCATCACAGGTGGAGGAAGAGAAGACCAGTCAGCGTGGAGATTATCACAGGTGGAGGAAGGGAAGACCAGTCAGCGTGGAGATTATCACAGGTGGAGGAAGGGAAGACCAGTCAGCGTGGAGATTATCACAGGTGGAGGAAGGGAAGACCAGTCAGCGTGGAGATTATCACAGGTGGAGGAAGGGAAGACCAGTCAGCGTGGATATTATCACAGGTGGAGGAAGGGAAGACCAGTTAGCGTGGAGATTATCACAGGTGGAGGAAGGGAAGACCAGTCAGCGTGGAGATTATCACAGGTGGAGGAAGGGAAGACCAGTCAGCGTGGAGATCATCACAGGTGGAGGAAGGGAAGACCAGTCAGAGTGGAGATTATCATAGGTGGAGGAAGGGAAGACCAGTCAGCGTGGAGATTATCACAGGTGGAGGAAGAGAAGACCAGTCAGCGTGGAGATTATCACAGGTGGAGGAAGGGAAGACCAGTCAGCGTGGAGATTATCACAGGTGGAGGAAGGGAAGACCAGTCAGCGTGGAGATTATCACAGGTGGAGGAAGGGAAGAGCAGTCAGCGTGGAGATTATCACAGGTGGAGGAGGGGAAGACCAGTCAGCGTGGAGATTATCACAGGTGGAGGAAGGGAAGACCAGTCAGCGTGGAGATTATCACAGGTGGAGGAAGGGAAGACCAGTCAGCGTGGAGATTATCACAGGTGGAGGAAGAGAAGACCAGTCAGCGTGGAGATTATCACAGGTGGAGGAAGGGAAGACCAGTCAGCGTGGAGATTATCACAGGTGGAGGAAGAGAAGACCAGTCAGCGTGGAGATTATCACAGGTGGAGGAAGGGAAGACCAGTCAGCGTGGAGATTATCACAGGTGGAGGAAGGGAAGACCAGTCAGCGTGGAGATTATCACAGGTGGAGGAAGGGAAGACCAGTCAGCGTGGAGATTATCACAGGTGGAGGAAGGGAAGACCAGTCAGCGTGGAGATTATCACAGGTGGAGGAAGAGAAGACCAGTCAGCGTGGAGATTATCACAGGTGGAGGAAGGGAAGACCAGTCAGCGTGGAGATTATCACAGGTGGAGGAAGGGAAGACCAGTCAGCGTGGAGATTATCACAGGTGGAGGAAGGGAAGACCAGTCAGCGTGGAGATTATCACAGGTGGAGGAAGAGAAGACCAGTCAGCGTGGAGATTATCACAGGTGGAGGAAGGGAAGACCAGTCAGCGTGGAGATTATCACAGGTGGAGGAAGGGAAGACCAGTCAGCGTGGAGATTATCACAGGTGGAGGAAGGGAAGACCAGTCAGCGTGGAGATTATCACAGGTGGAGGAAGGGAAGACCAGTCAGCGTGGAGATTATCACAGGTGGAGGAAGGGAAGACCAGTCAGCGTGGAGATTATCACAGGTGGAGGAAGGGAAGACCAGTCAGCGTGGAGATTATCACAGGTGGAGGAAGGGAAGACCAGTCAGCGTGGAGATTATCACAGGTGGAGGAAGGGAAGACCAGTCAGCGTGGAGATTATCATAGGTGGAGGAAGGGAAGACCAGTCAGCGTGGAGATTATCACAGGTGGAGGAAGGGAAGACCAGTCAGCGTGGAGATTATCACAGGTGGAGGAAGGGAAGACCAGTCAGCGTGGAGATTATCACAGGTGGAGGAAGGGAAGACCAGTCAGCGTGGAGATTATCACAGGTGGAGGAAGGGAAGACCAGTCAGCGTGGAGATTATCACAGGTGGAGGAAGGGAAGACCAGTCAGCGTGGAGATTATCACAGGTGGAGGAAGAGAAGACCAGTCACCGTGGAGATTATCACAGGTGGAGGAAGAGAAGACCAGTCAGCGTGGAGATTATCACAGGTGGAGGAAGGGAAGACCAGTCAGCGTGGAGATTATCACAGGTGGAGGAAGGGAAGACCAGTCAGCGTGGAGATTATCACAGGTGGAGGAAGGGAAGACCAGTCAGCGTGGAGATTATCACAGGTGGAGGAAGGGAAGACCAGTCAGCGTGGAGATTATCACAGGTGGAGGAAGGGAAGACTAGTCAGCGTGGAGATTATCACAGGTGGAGGAAGGGAAGACCAGTCAGCGTGGAGATTATCACAGGTGGAGGAAGAGAAGACCAGTCAGCGTGGAGATTATCACAGGTGGAGGAAGGGAAGACCAGTCAGCGTGGAGATTATCACAGGTGGAGGAAGGGAAGACCAGTCAGCGTGGAGATTATCACAGGTGGAGGAAGGGAAGACCAGTCAGCGTGGAGATTATCACAGGTGGAGGAAGGGAAGACCAGTCAGCGTGGAGATTATCACAGGTGGAGGAAGGGAAGACCAGTCAGCGTGGAGATTATCACAGGTGGAGGAAGGGAAGACCAGTCAGCGTGGAGATTATCACAGGTGGAGGAAGGGAAGACCAGTCAGCTTGGAGATTATCACAGGTGGAGGAAGGGAAGACCAGTCAGCGTGGAGATTATCACAGGTGGAGGAAGGGAAGACCAGTCAGCGTGGAGATTATCACAGGTGGAGGAAGGGAAGACCAGTCAGCGTGGAGATTATCACAGGTGGAGGAAGAGAAGACCAGTCAGCGTGGAGATTATCACAGGTGGAGGAAGGGAAGACCAGTCAGCGTGGAGATTATCACAGGTGGAGGAAGGGAAGACCAGTCAGCGTGGAGATTATCACAGGTGGAGGAAGGGAAGACCAGTCAGCGTGGAGATTATCACAGGTGGAGGAAGGGAAGACCAGTCAGCGTGGAGATTATCACAGGTGGAGGAAGAGAAGACCAGTCAGCGTGGAGATTATCACAGGTGGAGGAAGAGAAGACCAGTCAGCGTGGAGATTATCACAGGTGGAGGAAGAGAAGACCAGTCAGCGTGGAGATTATCACAGGTGGAGGAAGGGAAGACCAGTCTGCGTGGAGATTATCATAGGTGGAGGAAGAGAAGACCAGTCAGCGTGGAGATTATCACAGGTGGAGGAAGGGAAGACCAGTCAGCGTGGAGATTATCACAGGTGGAGGAAGAGAAGACCAGTCAGCGTGGAGATTATCACAGGTGGAGGAAGGGAAGACCAGTCAGCGTGGAGATTATCACAGGTGGAGGAAGGGAAGACCAGTCAGCGTGGAGATTATCACAGGTGGAGGAAGGGAAGACCAGTCAGCGTGGAGATTATCACAGGTGGAGGAAGGGAAGACCAGTCAGCGTGGAGATTATCACAGGTGGAGGAAGAGAAGACCAGTCAGCGTGGAGATTATCACAGGTGGAGGAAGGGAAGACCAGTCAGCGTGGAGATTATCACAGGTGGAGGAAGAGAAGACCAGTCAGCGTGGAGATTATCACAGGTGGAGGAAGGGAAGACCAGTCAGCGTGGAGATTATCACAGGTGGAGGAAGGGAAGACCAGTCAGCGTGGAGATTATCACAGGTGGAGGAAGAGAAGACCAGTCAGCGTGGAGATTATCACAGGTGGAGGAAGAGAAGACCAGTCAGCGTGGAGATTATCACAGGTGGAGGAAGAGAAGACCAGTCAGCGTGGAGATTATCACAGGTGGAGGAAGGGAAGACCAGTCAGCGTGGAGATTATCACAGGTGGAGGAAGAGAAGACCAGTCAGCGTGGAGATTATCACAGGTGGAGGAAGGGAAAACCAGTCAGCGTGGAGATTATCACAGGTGGAGGAAGGGAAGACCAGTCAGCGTGGAGATTATCACAGGTGGAGGAAGGGAAGACCAGTCAGCGTGGAGATTATCACAGGTGGAGGAAGAGAAGACCAGTCAGCGTGGAGATTATCACAGGTGGAGGAAGAGAAGACCAGTCAGCGTGGAGATTATCACAGGTGGAGGAAGGGAAGACCAGTCAGCGTGGAGATTATCACAGGTGGAGGAAGAGAAGACCAGTCAGCGTGGAGATTATCACAGGTGGAGGAAGAGAAGACCAGTCAGCGTGAAGATTATCACAGGTGGAGGAAGAGAAGACCAGTCAGCGTGAAGATTATCACAGGTGGAGGAAGGGAAGACCAGTCAGCGTGGAGATTATCACAGGTGGAGGAAGGGAAGATCAAAACAACATTAAAGTGGAAACGCTTTTCATATTTTGCCGGCTAAGCAGCTAGTTTATTGTGCACCCCATGTTAATCCCATGGATGGTACCATAAGAACATATTAATCCCGTGGAGGGTAGCATAAGAACATATTAATCCCATGGATGGTAGCATAAGAACATATTAATCCCATGGATGGTAGCATAAGAACATATTAATCCCGTGGAGGGTAGCATAAGAACATATTAATCCCGTGGAGGGTAGCATAAGAACATATTAATCCCGTGGAGGGTACCATAAGAACATATTAATCCCGTGGAGGGTACCATAAGAACATATTAATCCCGTGGAGGGTACCATAAGAACATATTAATCCCGTGGAGGGTACCATAAGAACATATTAATCCCGTGGAGGGTAGCATAAGAACATATGGATACACAAAGATCCTCGGAACTAAGCACCAAGAGGTCTATCAGAAGTACATCTGGATTTATACCTACGATTGTCATATCTGTCGCAAGCAAATTTAGGATTTTGCTTAATATGTCTGGTATCTTGGAAGACACTGAAGAAAGTAAATAAATAAAATGTGGAAAGAAAACTGAAGATATTTTGTATTGAAGTTATAGTCATTACCAGACTTGTGATGACGACGCTCGTACAGTATGACTACCAGATGCTGGTCCAGGTCATCTCCCCGCCACCCGCTCTCACACTTGACTTCTTCCTTCATGACCCGGTCAGTCAGGCTTTTCGTACTTGCTGTAAGCAGGTACGCAGTCTCACGTAGGCATTATCACAGCCTAGTTGATTAGAATTAATGTGGAGGCGTTCAAGTTGTCTTGTAAACAGTGAAGAATCTACTGTTAATTACATTGTATTTAAACCATACCAAGGGCGGGGATAGAACCAGCGATCAGAGAGTCTCAAAACTCTTTGACAGAAGAGAGTTGTCTGTTTTTACTACAATATTGTGGAAATGCTGAACCCGTAGACGTCGGAAAGTTTGATTCCGGGAAGGGAAGAGTAGCTCCAGTTCCTTGGATCAAAAGCCCTCGTCAGCATCCAAGTAGAGAAGAATTAGTGCTCACCGAGGTTGAGTGGATGGGGTGGTAAGGTTGTGTAAGTGAGGCTGCTGGTTGAGTCGTCACTGGTTGTTGTATCAGTGACTTGTACACCGGGTGTGACGACTGATGCTTGTATCTAGAAGTGACTCACGAATACGTGAGTCATTTCTGGCCTGGAGTTTTACGACTCACTCGCCACGAATCTAAATCCTACCCGTTCCGTGGTTTGTGTCTACAATCTCTCAATATTGGTTATTTAATGCCTGTGATAATGGTTTTCTAATGTAGATGAGTATTAAGATCCGCGAGTCTGGGCCCGGAGCAGAGTGACTTTCAAAATGAATGCTGGTAATTAAGTGTCACATTCACTGAAATTCACGTGGGCTGTCACTTATTTTTATTTAATATCTCACTGAACACCAAGTCATGCAGTGGTTTCAGTATTTCAGCCATTTCTTTGTTGTCGGTGAAAGTTCCACTGACCTTCAGCAAGGAGATAGCACTGAAGGTGCTTTGTGCTTTTGATTTTCCATACGAGTACAAACATTTCGAGTTACTCTTGATTTCGCTGATAGCTATTTGCTCTCTCTCACCTGGGATTATTACGACGCTTTCAGTTTTAGCTCTTTCTTACCTCAGTCCACTTATCCGTTCCTGAGGATGTCTGAAACTCTTAAGAAATTCTCTAACTCCTCAGCTTACAGAGTAAGCGTCGTTCTCCTTCCAACTCTTATTTTCTTACCAGGATGAGTCTGGAGAGCGTCACAGTGCAACTAAGAGCGTCTTCTCCTGGCACTCTTTTATTCACATCTTTTTCACACTAACAACATATTTCAGTAAGATCTTAATCTATTTGTTTACAGTCGCAAATATGTTGCCAATTAATAATTCATTGTCAACGGCTGAATATGTTGAAGACACCTTCCTCCCTGACTTGTGTTGGGCTGCTTAGGTCTGCTGTCTATTCAGGTCAACTTCATTCAGGTTGTAATCCAGGTTAGACTCGTGCACAGCAACCATATTATAAACCTGAAACTCTCCGTCTCTCTCTTTTTTACCTTCCAGTTTCCGCCCCCTCACTTCGTCCTCCCCCCCCCCTTATTCCCTCTCTCCTCCCTCTCCCTCCTTCACTGCTCCAACTACCCATCACAACATTACCAGAGTGCTATTATCACATTTTATACATTGGAGACTCTCTCCGTGATGCTATTAACTACCACACTCGCTCCCCACACCTGCCTCCTCCACCTGCAGCATCCTCCACCCTCCACCAGATCCCCGCTACTTTCCACACTTATTTCATCTAGGATACACGATCAACAGAAGAGATGATAGTGTTCTGTGAGCGAAGCATTGCTAATGTTTTTAAAAGGTAACCAGTATTATCTTTAAGCATAGTAGATTCCGATTAGGACGATTAGCCATCATCAATTAGGTGGTCTGGCCTAGACCAGGTCACCTAATTGACGACCTAACCAGTCAGGTTACTGTCGTTGGAAATATACAATCCAACGCAGGCAGCAACGCCCGGCTAACCATTGGCCTAATTTATTTAAACACTGGCGTGGTAATTCCTACTGATGAATGGAAACCTTTGACGCCTCCGTAGCAACTAAAACCAAACTGGAATATTTATATTCGCTGATAAAAAGATAGATTTGTGCAACCTTTGGGTATCTTTATTTTGGAATAAAGAATAAAGATACCGAACTTGTCGATTTCCCCAAGTATTTCACTGCTCTCCTGAAGTCTCCCAGCTCAGGCTGAACACATTTCATTACTTAATGTGTGTCAAAACATCGTGTGTGTTGGAGTATGAGAAGGAAACATAGCTAGGTGTTGTTCTCACAGTATAATTGTCGTGCTGTTTACTCACTGCTTGTAGACTCGAATCACTGTTGCAGTAACTCCAGGGAAATCAGTCTCAATCTCATGAAATTGATACATTTCACTGTTGTACTTAGATAAAACTATAGAGAGAGAGAGAGAGAGAGAGAGAGAGAGAGAGAGAGAGAGAGAGAGAGAGAGAGAGAGAGAGAGAGAGAGAGTGAGAGAGAGAGAGAGAGAGAGAGATGAGAGATGCAGAGACAGCTAAAAATGGCGGGATTTCCAGCCTCTCACCGGCCAGATGGGTCCTGCCCTCCGTCCCCCCCCCCCAGCAGTAAGTAATATTTTGTTCCAGGTTTATTCACTAATGTAGTTAATTATTATTATTATTATTATTATAATCAAGGGGAAGCGCTAAACCCGTAGGATTACACAGCGTCTGTGGGGGGGATGGAAGGTATTCAGGGTTAATTCAGGGAACTGGAGCACAGATCCAGTTCCGTATATCAAGAGCCCCTCACCAGCATCATAATGTAGTTAAGTTTGCTCACTAATGTCTCCTGGTTTATTAAGATAAGATAAGATAAGATTTCGTTCGGATTTTTAACCCCGGAGGGTTAGCCACCCAGGATAACCCAAGAAAGTCAGTGCGTCATCGAGGACTGTCTAACTTATTTCCATTGGGGTCCTTAATCTTGTCCCCCAGGATGCGACCCACACCAGTCGACTAACACCCAGGTACCTATTTGCTGCTAGGTGAACAGGACAACAGGTGTAAGGAAACGTGTCGAAATGTTTCCACCCGCCGGGAATCGAACCCGGGCCCTCCGTGTGTGAAGCGGGAGCTTTAACCACCAGGCCACCGGGCCACCCTTAACCACCAGGCCACCGGGCCACCCTTAACCACCAGGCCACCGGGCCACCCGAACATTCTGAACATTTTACTTTGCCGAGACTGTTTTGTTTACAACTACTCTTTTTGTTATCTTTATCAGAAATTTTAATATCCATTTCCATACTTTCCTGTTATACTTAACCTCATTTCATGGGTTATCACTCCATGGTCACTGTCAAGTGGCTTTAAAAAAGCCATGTAAACTCCATCACCATTTTGGTTTCCTCCTGAAGCCTCAGCGATTCTGTCATGATGTAAAAGTTGTGACAATGAAGATATTTCTGCACTAAATTCCCGTTGACCTGCGTTTCCTACCTCATGCTTTTCTTTCTCTCTAAAAAAACAAAAGCACAGACAAAAGTTGGCGTCTCAGCACTCTTTAAATACTTTATGATATGTGATGTTAGTGCTATACTGGGGTATTCTTCTTGCCACAGCTGCGCTGCCGCCGCCGTCAAGAAACGCTATATCTACACTTCTTCAGGATTCTGGAATTGCACCTCAATCTACGATGCTCCTCCGAAGAACACCGAGTGCTGGTGTTAATGCAACGTCATTATTATTATAATCATAGCTTAGTGCTAAACCCATTAGGGTCATACAGCGCTGCTGATACTACTCCAGAATTTTTTTTCCAATATTTAATTCCAGGACTCAGGTGAGGGTGCTGCGTGTATGGCCACGTTATATACCTTTTCCCAAGTTTGAAGAATTTATGCTAATGTCAGATATATGTGTAAGATGGGCAGATAAATTACGGAACGGATGGAGGTTGAACCTGTGGCAAGTGAGTCCTAAAACGCACTGGCCTTGAACCCACTGGCCATGGGTTCAAGCCCCACCCGTTCCCTGATTTGTTGGTAACCGTGTTATTACGATTTCGTGAGTTAAGGGGCACGTCAGTTCCCCTGTTTTCTAATAGTATGTTATTTCCCCCTGTAATCTATAGACCTTGTCCATAATTACTATCGCACTTGCTTTGTCTACTTTCGTAAGGTGAAGTCTACGAAAGCAGACAAAGCAAATAATAATAATATCTTTATTTACTACAAGTACACGTACATGGTATACGGTCCATAGCTGACATCAATGACATACTACTATATATAAAGCTCCTTGTTATGCTGAGCATTTCGGGCAAATTAGGTCAGTTTTGTCCCCAGGATGCAACCCACACCAGTCGACTAATTCCCAGGTACCCATTTTACTGATGGGTGAACACAGACAACCGGTGTAAAGAAACACGCCCAATGTTTCTACCCTCGCAGGGAATCGAACTCAACCCCTCGCTGTGTGAAGCGAGAGCTTTGGCCACGGGGCAAAGTAGATTATAGGGAAAAAATAACATGATATTAGGAGACAGGGGAACTCAGGCGACTCTTAAGATGGACAGAGTTGAAGAAATTATTTTGTCTTCGAGTCTCATCACGTCGACTGGATTGCTGAGCACTGATTCATACTCGTCTCTCGGGAGTTCGTTCATCTGTGTGTTGTCATGTATCAAAAACCTCCGAGTGGAGAACCAATACTGGAAGAAATCTTTGACAGATTTTGTATATATAAAAAAAAGTATTTAAGATTTTTTCCCAATTTCCTGAAAGAGTTTTTGTTTCTTTTATGTTTCTTGTGTCTGGCATGAATGTTTTACTTTACGTTCTATATCAACAAATTCTCTGTGTAAGTTTTTGTTTTCTTACGATATTTGTTCTTTTTAGAGAAGTTTAGTAACTTTTCTCCTTCTGTAAGATCTTTTACATTCTCTTTCTCTTTGATCTTTTTAGTTTTGTTTTTCCATGGTAATATATTTTAAAGAGATGTTACAGGCTTCAACATTCAGTTTTTCCATACGTTGTTCTGGGTTAAAAGTGTTCACGATGTTTCCCAAGGAATGTTACCTCACTGTTTATGTCATCCCTCTTAATTCTTGGATTGTTGAAAGTCAATTTACTAAACAACCCTCACAGTTACTGTCTCTTAGGTTGTCCAAACATGAATTTCCACTTGTTTGTACTCCAGCGAGGCTGTGATCACTGTACTGTACTCGACATGTTATGTCTGTGATTAGTTCCTCATTGTGAAGATCAAATCTACCTCGTTTTCCTCTCTATTACGTTCTGCTGTTTGTTATTTTACTGCAAACTACTCGAAAAGTCACAGAGTTCTCTGGTACATGTTTGACGGGCTGGAGAACTCCCCGATAATATCTCTGGTAAAATGATGGTTATGTATCATCTTCTGTTTTTACATCTGAGAGTTAAAAATCTCCAAAGGGATTAACAATTAATGTAGGAGTCTGGTGATTATTGAGGCAGCTCTCTATCTTTACTGGCTGTTCAGTGAGTTCCACTGACTAGTAATTATCGTGGCTTATATACCACGATACTTACTAGATATTTGCTCTCCACTTTTAATTCTAAGAACTTCAATCGCAAGCTATGTCAAGATCACACTACGTTATCCTAGGATATGCTAAGAAATACTAGAAGAATAAAGGCGGTAAATAAGGAATAAAAGAGATAAAAGAAACAGAAGAGGAAGGGAAGAGTAGAAACTAAATATAAGTGGGGTGAAGGGAAGGTGGAAGAGGAGGGAATAAGATAAATGAAGAAATACGTTGGGCAGGGGTGGCGCTTGTGTCCCTTTGTGTGGTGATCCTGCTGTCACTAATGTAATCACACATACACACACACACATACACACACACACACACGAGAAGCTAAACAGGAGATTTAAGGAAGTTTTTACAATAGAGACAGGAAGGGCTCTAGGAAGACAGCACAGAAGGGAACATCAAGAGGAAATACACCAACAAGTGTTGGATGACATACGAATAACCGAGGAGGAGGTGCAGAAGCTGCTAAGTGACCTTGATACCTCAAAGGCGATGGGACCGGACATCTCCCCGTGGGTCCTTAGAGAAGGAGCAGAGATGCTGTGCGTGCCCCTAACCACAATCTTCAACACATCCCTTGAAACTGGGCAACTACCTGAGAAATGGAAGACAGCAAATGTAGTCCCCATATTTAAGAAAGGAAACAGAAATGAGGCACTAAACTACAGACCTGTGTCTCTGATATGTATTGTGTGCAAAGTCATGGAGAAGATTATCAGGAGGAGAGTGGTGGAACACCTGGAACGGAAAAAGATTATAAATGAAAACCAGCATGGGTTCATGGAAGGCAAATCCTGTGTCACAAACCTTCTGGAGTTTTATGACAAGCAAACAGAAGTAAGACACGAGAGAGAGGGGTGGGTTGATTGCGTTTTCCTAGACTGCAGGAAGGCCTTTGACACAGTTCCCCACAAGAGATTAGTGCAGAAGCTGGAGGATCAGGCGCATATAACAGGGAGAGCACTGCAATGGACCAGGGAATACCTGACAGGGAGGCAACAACGAGTCATGGTACGTGAAGAGGTATCACAGTAAGTGCCTGTGATGAGCGGGGTCCCACAGGGGTCAGTTCTAGGAAGGAATAGACCCTAAAGTGTCCCTATTCTCAGATGATGTGAAGCTGATGAGAAGAATTAAATCGGATGAGGATGAGGCAGGACTGCAAAGAGGCCTGGACAGGCTGGACAAGTGGTCCAGAAACTGGCTTCTCGAATTCAACCCTGCCAAAGGCAAAGTCACGAAGAGTGGGGAGGGGCAAAGAAGACCCCAGACAGACTATAGGCTAGGTGGACAAAGACTACAGACCTCACTCAGGGTGAAAGACCTTGGGGTGACCATAACACCGAGCACGTCACCGGAGGCACGCATCAACCAAATAACTGCTGCAGCATACGGGCGCCTGGCAAACCTGAGAATAGCGTTCCAATACCTTAATAAGGAATCGTTCAAGACACTGTACACTGTGTATGTTAGGCCCATACTGGAGTATGCAGCACCAGTCTGGAACCCACACTTGGTCAAGCACGTCAAGAAGTTGTTAGGTAAGACACATGTGCAACAGTTAGGTATCTTTATTTCGAAACGTTTCGCCTACACAGTAGGCTTCTTCAGTCGAGTACAGAAAAGTTGATAGAAACAGAAGAGACTACTTGAAGACGATGTAATCAGTCCATCACCCTTAAAGCTTTGAGGTGGTCAGTCCCTCAGTCTGGAGAAGAGCATTGTTCCAAAGTTTGAAACAATATGGAGTTGAAGTGACAGGATGGAGATTTATATAGTGCCAGGAGGTGAGACAGGTCACTAGTAGAACGCAGATGTTGGGATGTCAGGTCCCTCTCAAATCCACCTGCTCTCACTTGTAGAGGTAGTCGAAGTTGATTCCAGGTCTGTACCAAGATACCCTTGTGTTGCAGTGTCTGACAGATTGAACATTAAAATGGTATAAAATACCG
>NC_091309.1:12792797-12800297 GCF_038502225.1 Cherax quadricarinatus
TATTATTATTATTATTATTAAATAAGAAATATGTACCACTATATGAGCCTTTGGTTCACAGCCGGAGGAGTCGGGTTCGATCTTGAATCGCGGGATAAACGACGGTCAAATCTCATTATCACTGTTCACTCAGTAATAAGTAGGAACCTTTGTGTTACTTGAGTGTTCTGGGCAGCACCTGGGGAATGTTTATACAGCTCAGACTCGCCTCACTTAACATAATACCTATTAGCCTTTTAAAATTAAATGAGCTGAGCCAGACTAACAGCTCTTAGGCTGTAAATTAAATGGTCTGTAAATCAGCTGAACTAAAAGAACAGCTGTTAACTTGTAAAAAAGGTCTTAGCATATAAATCAGCTGAGCTAAAACAGCTGTTAGCTTGTAAATAAGCTGTAAAGCCGTAAATTCCACAATGCACTATAAAAGCTTAAGACACGCCCACATGTCAAACACAAATCAAAATCTTCCTGAAAAGCTTCTTTTTTTTTTACGCTTAGTAATTACGGTTAACATAAATATAAAACCTGGTTAAAACAATCTTATTAAACAAAGTGAAGAGCCTCTCTCATTCGTCTTGTTCTTCGAGACAACTTTAAGCTTACTCGAAAAATGTCTATTATATATATATATATATATATATATATATATATATATATATATATATATATATATATATGGATGCTTTACTTTCATAGTTCCTTGATAATGTGAGTAGTCACGAAAGCGCTTGGAATTTCTCTATTCTTTCAGAGTGGTTGTTTTGCATATATATATATATATATATATATATATATATATATATATATATATATATATATATATATATATATATATATATATATATATATAATAAATGTATGAAAGAGGGGAAAGTACCTAGAGATCGGCGGAGAGCATGTATAGTCCCTTTATATAAAGGGAAAGGGGACAAAAGAGATTGTAAAAATTATAGAGGAATAAGCTTACTGAGTATACCAGGAAAAGTGTACGGTAGGGTTATAATTGAAAGAATTAGAGGTAAGACAGAATGTAAGATGGCGGATGAGCAAGAAGGCTTCAGAGTGGGTAGGGGATGTGTAGATCAAGTGTTTACATTGAAACATATATGTGAACAGTATTTAGATAAAGGTAGGGAAGTTTTTATTGCATTTATGGATTTAGAAAAGGCATATGATATAGTGGATAGAGGAGCAATGTGGCAGATGTTGCAGGTATATGGAATAGGTGGTAAGTTACTAAATGCTGTAAAGAGTTTTTATGAGGATAGTGAGGCTCAGGTTAGGGTGTGTAGAAGAGAGGGAGACTACTTCCCGGTAAAAGTAGGTCTTAGACAGGGATGTGTAATGTCACCATAGCTGTTTAATATATTTATGGATGGGGTTGTAGAAGAAGTAAATGCTAGGGTGTTCGGGAGAGGGGTGGGATTAAATTTTGGGGAATCAAATTCAAAATGGGAATTGACACAGTTACTTTTTGCTGATGATACTGTGCTTATGGGAGATTCTAAAGAAAAATTGCAAAGGTTAGTGGATGAGTTTGGGAATGTGTGTAAAGGTAGAAAGTTGAAAGTGAACATAGAAAAGAGTAAGGTGATGAGGGTATCAAACGATTTAGATAAAGAAAAATTGGATATCAAATTAGGGAGGAGGAGTATGGAAGAAGTGAATGTTTTCAGATACTTGGGAGTTGACGTGTCGGCGGATGGATTTATGAAGGATGAGGTTAATCATAGAATTGATGAGGGAAAAAAGGTGAGTGGTGCGTTGAGGTATATGTGGAGTCAAAAAACGTTATCTATGGAGGCAAAGAAGGGAATGTATGAAAGTATAGTAGTACCAACACTCTTATATGGGTGTGAAGCTTGGGTGGTAAATGCAGCAGCGAGGAGACGGTTGGAGGCAGTGGAGATGTCCTGTTTAAGGGCAATGTGTGGTGTAAATATTATGCAGACAATTCGGAGTGTGGAAATTAGGAAAAGGTGTGGAGTTAATAAAAGTATTAGTCAGAGGGCAGAAGAGGGGTTGTTGAGGTGGTTTGGTCATTTAGAGAGAATGGATCAAAGTAGAATGACATGGAAAGCATATAAATCTATAGGGTAAGGAAGGCGGGGTAGGGGTCGTCCTCGAAAGGGTTGGAGAGAGGGGGTAAAGGAGGTTTTGTGGGCAAGGGGCTTGGACTTCCAGCAAGCGTGCGTGAGCGTGTTAGATAGGAGTGAATGGAGACGAATGGTACTTGGGACCTGACGATCTGTTGGAGTGTGAGCAGGGTAATATTTAGTGAAGGGATTCAGGGAAACCGGTTATTTTCATATAGTCGGACTTGAGTCCTGGAAATGGGAAGTACAATGCCTGCACTTTAAAGGAGGGGTTTGGGATATTGGCAGTTTGGAGGGATATGTTGTGTATCTTTATATATGTATGCTTCTAAACTGTTGTATTCTGAGCACCTCTGCAAACAGTGATAATGTGTGAGTGTGGTGAAAGTGTTGAATGATGATGAAAGTATTTTCTTTTTGGGGATTTTCTTTCTTTTTTGGGTCACCCTGCCTCGGTGGGAGACGGCCGACTTGTTGAGAAAATATATATATATATATATATATATATATATATATATATATATATATATATATATATATATATATATATAATCTTACACCAAAGTAGATGGAGAAGTTCGGCAGGTTACAGCCAACACATCACTAATGTATCTCTCATCAGGGCCTGTGTCTTGCAGGAAAACGTAATGTGTTACTTCAGAGTCAGGGATGTGTCCCTTCCCCTTGCTCTCTCTGTCTCTCTCTCTCTCTCCCCTCCCTCGCTATTTCACACCTGTATCTTATTTTGCACAACGAGCCTTTCCTGCTGTCCTCCTTTATTCCCTCTTCTCCTCTTCCTTCCCTCTGCTACCTTACCTCTCCTTCCCTCTGCTACCTTACCTGTCCTTCCCTTTGCCCACTTTCCTGTTTTCCTTTGCAGTTTCCTTTTCCCCTGCAAAATATAACACCCGAGCCTTACTATACACGGCAAGTCTTCCATTCTTCCCCTCCTCCTCCTGCCTCCTTTCCTTCCCTCCCCCCTCTCCCCTACACTCCTTCCTTTCCTCCCCCACACTAGCATATCCCCAGTTACCCCTTCCTTTTAATCTCGCTCAAGTTTCTGCCCTGGAAACTGTGGCACTGGGGGGTATCTGTGTGTGAGTCTGCATGTTTGTGGAGTGGAGTAGGTGGAGGGGTGGAGTAGGGTGGAGGGATGGAGGGATCAGTATTAATTCATCATATGTGGGGGGGGTGACAATCCTTCCCTCACTCCCTCACTTAATCTTACCTCACCATCCATCTCTTCAACTTGCGCTATTTATCCTCTCTCTCTCTCGCTAATTGGTTCTCTTGGGTCGGACGGTCTCTCTGTCTCCCTCCATTCACTCTTCTTCTCTCTCTGTCTCTCTCATGACACACTGAATGAAATGTTTATAATCATAACCGTAATTTTTAAAAGGGTGGATTGGTAAGCCAGTGGAAGGTCTCGGTAAGATGATCAAAAGCTCCAGCTGCGGATCATTATACTAAGACCCGCGTCAGGGAGCACTTACCTAACCTAGCCTTCTCTCTATCTCTCTCTCTCTCTCTCTCTCTCTCTCTCTCTCTCTCTCTCTTTCTCTCTCTCAGAATATCTTACTCCTTCGTATTATCTTTAAAGTGGTTATCATGCCTCCTTCTAGACCTAAATTTTTACATTAATTATGGCCTTAATGTTAATATGCACTTCTTATCGTTGGCTTTCCTCTCCCTCCCACCACTACATTATTATCATCTACTGCTCTCTTGGTTCATTCTTCCAAAACGCATTTTCTAGCCATTCTCATTATGCTAATTGGTTCTGCAGTTACCACTTATTACATCTTATCTGCTTCATTCACTGTTTATTCGTCTGCTCTTCAATGATCCTTCTAGTTATATATTCCTCCTTCCCATTTGCTCCAATTATCAGTACTTTCTTTATCTTCTCTCCAATCGATTCGATTTTCTCCTTTTCTTATTTATTCCTTCCTTTAGTTCCATTTGTCCGGTTCATCTGTTTATTCTCTAGCTCCCCGTCTCCAATTTTATCTTCCATGTCCTCATTTTATCATCGTGTGCTCCTTCCTCCTTGCTTCGTGACAAGTGAACAGGCAATGGGAGACAGCATGAGACACAGCATGGGAGACACAACATGGGAGACACAGCATGGGAGACACAACATGGGAGACACAGCATGGGAGACACAACATGGGAGACACGAGCAGTGGTCACTCCAGTTCCTACCTGGCTCCAATGTCTTCTTTAGTATCACTGTTGACCACTGGACAACACAACAGAGCAGTGAGCACACCTCTTTTATATTTCTTATTCCCATTGCTACCTTGTTCCTCCCTTAAAGTGTATTGTTATTCCTACTGTTACCTTGAACTTAACTTGAAGTGCTTTGTTATTTCTGTTGCTACCTTGTTCCTCCCTTAAAGTGTATTGTTATTCCTGTTGCTACCTTGAACTTAACTTGAAGTACCTTGTTATTTCTGTTGCTACCTTGAACTTAACTTGAAGTGCTTTGTTATTTCTGTTGTTACCTTGAACTTAACTTGAAGCGCTTTGTTATTTCTGTTGCTACCTTGAACTTAACTTGAAGTGCTTTGTTATTTCTGTTGCTACCTTGAACTTAACTTGAAGTGCTTTGTTATTCCTGTTGTTACCTTGAACTTGAAGTGCTTAGTTATTCCTGTTGTTACCTTGAACTTAACTTGAAGTACCTTGTTATTTCTGTTGCTACCTTGAACTTAACTTGAAGTGCTTTGTTATTTCTGTTGTTACCTTGAACTTAACTTGAAGCGCTTTGTTATTTCTGTTGCTACCTTGAACTTAACTTGAAGTGCTTTGTTATTCCTGTTGTTACCTTGAACTTAACTTGAAGTACCTTGTTATTTCTGTTGCTACCTTGAACTTAACTTGAAGTGCTTTGTTATTTCTGTTGCTACCTTGAACTTAACTTGAAGTGCTTTGTTATTCCTGTTGCTACCTTGAACTTAACTTGAAGTACCTTGTTATTTCTGTTGTTACCTTGAACTTAACTTCAAGTGTCTTGATATTCCTATCGCTGCCTTTAAGTATTTTTTTGTTATTCCCATAAGGATTATATTATTCCTAGTGTGACCTTGAACGCTCCTTGAAGCATCTTGTTATTTTTCCTCTGGTTACCTTTGATCTGTCTTTAAGTACTTTCAAGGGATAAATGTATTAAGTTTACCTTGAATTATTTGGGTATTCTTACTGCTATATTGAGTCTACCCTGAAGTATGTGGGTATTCTTACTACTATACTGTGTCTACCTTGAAATAAGTGGGTATTCTTACTACTATACTGAGTCTACGTTGAAGTATGTGGTCAGTGAGTACTTTACCTCCATCACTGACTTAACTAAACACATTACCTCCATCACTGACTTAACTAAACACATTACCTCCATCACTGACTTAACTAAACACATTACCTCCATCACTGACTTAACTAAACACATTACCTCCATCACTGACTTAACTAAACACATTACCTCCATCACTGACTTAACTAAACACATTACCTCCATCACTGACTTAACTAAACACATTACCTCCATCACTGACTTAACTAAACACATTACCTCCATCACTGACTTAACTAAACACATTACCTCCATCACTGACTTAACTAAACACATTACCTCCATCAGTGACTTAACTAAACACATTACCTCCATCAGTGACTTAACTAAGCACATTACCTCCATCAGTGACTTAACTAAACACATTACCTCCATCACTGACTTAACTAAGCACATTACCTCCATCACTGACATCAGTAAGCACATTACATCAGTCACTGACTTAACCAAGCACATTACCTCCATCACTGACATCAGTAAGTACATTACCTCAGTCACTGACTTAACTAAGTGCATTACCTCCATCACTAACAGCACCAAGCACATTGTAACAGAGTACCAACTCAGCACGCTAACAGGGCACCAGTAAAGCTGTGATTCCCTGCCGCTGCTTGCTCCTACATTTGCTTGTAATCAACACACAACAATAATTTATAAAAATTATACACCGACATGTACTCCTGTTTGCCCCTTCAGGATCTGGTTCCTCGTCATGGTTTATGTGCTCACCCATATGTGGTTACAGGGGTCCAGTTACAGCTCTTGTCCACGTTCTTGTGCTCGATCCATATGATGGCCAAACTACCCACTTTTGTGGCAAAATTTAACATAATCTTAGACAAGAATGTATGCGCCTGCCAAGATGACTGCGCGACATATGAAAACACAGGTGTAGGGGAACCCTTATTATCTTCCCCTCCCGGAGGGATTGTTTACAATATATATATATATATATATATATATTTTTTTTTATTTTTATTATCACACTGGCCGATTCCCACCAAGGCAGGGTGGCCCGAAAAAGAAAAACTTTCACCATCATTCACTCCATCACTGTCTTGCCAGAAGGGTGCTTTACACTACAGTTTTTAAACTGCAACATTAACACCCCTCCTTCAGAGTGCAGGCACTGTACTTCCCATCTCCAGGACTCAAGTCCGGCCTGCCGGTTTCCCTGAATCCCTTCATAAATGTTACTTTGCTCACACTCCAACAGCACGTCAAGTATTAAAAACCATTTGTCTCCATTCACTCCTATCAAACACGCTCACACATGCCTGCTGGAAGTCCAAGCCCCTCGCACACAAAACCTCCTTTACCCCCTCCCTCCAACCCTTCCTAGGCCGACCCCTACCCCGCCTTCCTTCCACTACAGACTGATACACTCTTGAAGTCATTCTGTTTCGCTCCATTCTCTCTACATGTCCGAACCACCTCAACAACCCTTCCTCAGCCCTCTGGACAACAGTTTTGGTAATCCCACACCTCCTCCTAACTTCCAAACTACGAATTCTCTGCATTATATTCACACCACACATTGCCCTCAGACACGACATCTCCACTGCCTCCAGCCTTCTCCTCGCTGCAACATTCATCACCCACGCTTCACACCCATATAAGAGCGTTGGTAAAACTATACTCTCATACATTCCCCTCTTTGCCTCCAAGGACAAAGTTCTTTGTCTCCACAGACTCCTAAGTGCACCACTCACTCTTTTTCCCTCATCAATTCTATGATTCACCTCATCTTTCATAGACCCATCCGCTGACACGTCCACTCCCAAATATCTGAATACGTTCACCTCCTCCATACTCTCTCCCTCCAATCTGATATTCAATCTTTCATCACCTAATCTTTTTGTTATCCTCATAACCTTACTCTTTCCTGTATTCACCTTTAATTTTCTTCTTTTGCACACCCTACCAAATTCATCCACCAATCTCTGCAACTTCTCTTCAGAATCTCCCAAGAGCACAGTGTCATCAGCAAAGAGCAGCTGTGACAACTCCCACTTTGTGTGTGATTCTTTATCTTTTAACTCCACGCCT
>NC_091309.1:12805297-12970297 GCF_038502225.1 Cherax quadricarinatus
TGGAGGCAGGAACCATACATAGTTTTAAGAAGAGGTATGACAAAGCTCAGGAAGCAGAGAGAGAGAGGATCCAGTAGCGACCAGTGAAGAGGCGGGGCCAGGAGCTGAGTCTCGACCCCTGCAACCACAATTAGGTGAATTAGGTGAGTACACACACACACATACACAAACACACACACACATACACATACACACACACAAATACACACACACACACACACACACACACACACACACACACACACATACACATACACACACACACACATACACACACACACACACACATACACACACTGGAAAAATCAAGGGAGAAACTGACCACATACAGGCAGGATCCAGAGTCACAGAGGGTGAGGCAATGGGAGGAAGAAAGAGCAAAATCAGTGTTTATCCATGGGCTTCAGGAGAGAGAGGAAAGGACACACACTGAAAAGAAGCAGGAAGAAGGAAAGGAGATTGAGAAAATCATCACGGAAATAGGTGAAGAGATGGACGAGATTGTAAATTTTCAGAGAATAGGGGGGTACTCGAAGGGGAGAAACCGACCAATCAAGCTGATTCTCAGGACGGAAACAGTGCGGAACAGGATCCTCCAAGAGAAACCACGATTGAAATACTCGGAAGAGTACAAGAGGGTGTTCCTAGACAGAGACAGAACAAAATCAGAACGACAGCAGCTGAGGGAGAGGACAAAAAAACGAAAGGAGCTAGGAAAAGAGACAAGGAGGGAATCAGCAGAGGTCAGTCAGAGCAGGACAGAACAGCAAGGGCAAGCACACACACAACTACTCTCAGAACCATACAACCTATCACACCATCCCAACACACACTACAATCCATACCCACAGCCTCCACCCAACATCGAGCTATAGAATCCCACAGTATGCCACCAGGTCTCCCACCCCCACAGGCCCCCCAAACCACAGTGTTGGAAAGGAAACTGAAGGTATGGTACACAAACGCTGATGGAATAACAAATAAGTGGGAGGAGTGGCACGAAAGAGTCAAAGAAGCATCACCGGACATCATAGCTCTTACAGAAACCAAGCTTACAGGTATGATAACAGATGCCATCTTTCCAACGGGATACCAAATCCTGAGGAAAGACAGAGGGAACAGGGGGGGTGGAGGAGTGGCGTTGCTGATCAAAAATCGCTGGAATTTTGATGAGCTGGAGAGAGGAGATAGCGGAGAAGAAAGTGATTACATAGTGGGAACACTTCACTCTGGAGGTCCCAAGGTGGTAATAGCAGTGATGTATAACCCACCACAGAACAGCAGGAGGCCAAGGCAAGAGTACGACGAGAGCAATAGAGCGATGGTTGACACACTGGCTAGAGCGGCCAGAAGAGCTCATGCATGCAGTGCAAAGCTCCTGATCATGGGGGACTTTAACCACAAGGAGATCGATTGGGAGAACTTGGACCCACATAGGGGCCAAGATACATGGAGGGCTAAGATGATGGAGGTGGTACTGGAGAACTTCATGTACCAACACGTAAGGGACACTACAAGAGAGAGAGGAGAGGATGAACCAGCAAGGCTGGACTTAGTATTCACCTTCAGTAGTGCAGATATCGAGGACATCACATATGAAAGACCCCTTGGGGCCAGTGACCATGTGGTTTTAAGCTTCGAATACACAGTAGAGCTACAAGTGGAGGGAGAAGCAGGAAGGCCAGGACGAATGAAGCCAAACTACAAGAAAGGGGACTACACAGGAATGAGGAACTACCTGAACGGGGTTCAGTGGGACAGAGAACTGGCAGGGAAGCCAGTTAATGAGATGATGGAATATGTAGCAACAAAATGCAAGGAGGCTGAGGAGAGGTTTGTACCCAAGGGTAACAGGAGTAATGAAAAAGCCAGGATGAGCCCATGGTTTACCCAAAGGTGCAGGGAGGCAAAAACCAAGTGTGCTAGGGAATGGAAGAAATATAGAAGGCAAAGGACCCAGGAGAATAAGGAGAACAGTCGTAGAGCCAGAAACGAATATGCACAGATAAGAAGGGAGGCCCAAAGACAATATGAAAATGACATAGCAGCGAAAGCCAAATCTGACCCGAAACTGTTGTACAGCCACATCAGGAGGAAAACAACAGTCAAGGACCAGGTAATCAGGCTAAGGAAGGAAGGAGGAGAGACAACAGGAAATGACCGTGAAGTATGTGAAGAACTCAACAAGAGATTCAAAGAAGTGTTCACAGAGGAGACAGAAGGGACTCCAGAAAGACGGAGAGGTGGGGCACACCACCAAGTGCTGGACACAGTGCACACAACCGAGGAAGAAGTGAAGAGGCTTCTGAGTGAGCTAGATACCTCAAAGGCAATGGGGCCAGATAACATCTCCCCATGGGTATTGAGAGAGGGAGCAGAGGCGCTATGTGTACCCCTAACAACAATATTCAATACATCTATCGAAACAGGGAGATTGCCTGAGGCATGGAAGACAGCAAATGTAGTCCCAATCTTTAAAAAAGGAGACAGACATGAAGCGTTAAACTACAGACCAGTGTCACTGACATGTATAGTATGCAAAATCATGGAGAAGATTATCAGGAGAAGAGTGGTGGAACACCTAGAAAGGAATGATCTCATCAACAGCAGCCAGCATGGTTTCAGGGACGGGAAATCCTGTGTCACAAACCTACTGGAGTTCTATGACATGGTGACAGCAGTAAGACAAGAGAGAGAGGGGTGGGTGGATTGCATTTTCTTGGACTGCAAGAAGGCGTTTGACACAGTTCCCCACAAGAGATTGGTGCAAAAACTGGAGGACCAAGCAGGGATAACAGGGAAGGCACTACAATGGATCAGGGAATACTTGTCAGGAAGACAGCAGCGAGTCATGGTACGTGGCGAGGTGTCAGAGTGGGCACCTGTGACCAGCGGGGTCCCGCAGGGGTCAGTCCTAGGACCAGTGCTGTTTCTGGTATTTGTGAACGACATGACGGAAGGAATAGACTCTGAGGTGTCCCTGTTTGCAGATGACGTGAAGTTGATGAGAAGAATACACTCGATCGAAGACCAGGCAGAACTACAAAGGGATCTGGACAGGCTGCAGACCTGGTCCAGCAATTGGCTCCTGGAGTTCAATCCCACCAAGTGCAAAGTCATGAAGATTGGGGAAGGGCAAAGAAGGCCGCAGACGGAGTACAGTCTAGGGGGTCAGAGACTACAAACCTCACTCAAGGAAAAAGATCTTGGGGTGAGTATAACACCAGGCACATCTCCTGAAGCGCACATCAACCAAATAACTGCTGCAGCATATGGGCGCCTAGCAAACCTCAGAACAGCATTCCGACATCTTAATAAGGAATCGTTCAGGACCCTGTACACCGTATACGTTAGGCCCATATTGGAGTATGCGGCACCAGTTTGGAACCCACACCTAGCCAAGCACGTAAAGAAACTAGAGAAAGTGCAAAGGTTTGCAACAAGACTAGTCCCAGAGCTAAGAGGTATGTCCTACGAGGAGAGGTTAAGGGAAATCAACCTGACGACACTGGAGGACAGGAGAGATAGGGGGGACATGATAACGACATACAAAATACTGAGGGGAATTGACAAGGTAGACAAAGACAGGATGTTCCAGAGTTTGGACACAGCAACAAGGGGACACAGTTGGAAGCTAAAGACACAGATGAATCACAGGGATGTTAGGAAGTATTTCTTCAGCCACAGAGTAGTCAGTAAGTGGAATAGTTTGGGAAGCGATGTAGTGGAGGCAGGATCCATACATAGCTTTAAGCAGAGGTATGATAAAGCTCACGGCTCGGGGAGAGTGACCTAGTAGCGATCAGTGAAGAGGCGGGGCCAGGAGCTCGGACTCGACCCCCGCAACCTCAACTAGGTGAGTACAACTAGGTGAGTACATACACACACACATACACACACACGCACACACATACACACACACACACACACACACACACATACACACACACACACACACACACACACACACACACACACACACACACACTCATACACACAAACACACACACACATATACACACACACATACACACACATACACACACACACACACACACACACACACACACATACACACACACACACACACACGCACACACACACAGCTGGAGAGAGGAGACAGCGGAGAAGTGATTACATAGCGGGAACGCTTCACTCTGGAGGTCCCAAGGTGGTAATAGCAGTGATGTATAACCCACCACAGAACAGCAGGAGGCCAAGGCAAGAGTACGACGAGAGCAATAGAGCGATGGTTGACACACTGGCTAGAGTGGCCAGAAGAGCTCATGCATGCAGGGCAAAGCTCCTGATCATGGGTGACTTTAAACACAAGGAGATCGATTGGGAGAACTTGGACCCGCATGGGGGCCAAGATACATGGAGGGCTAAGATGATGGAGGTGGTACTGGAAAACTTCATGTACCAACACGTAAGGGACACTACAAGAGAGAGAGAAGAGGATGAACCAGCAAGGCTAGACTTAGTATTCACCTTGAGTAGTGCAGATATCGAGGACATCACATATGAAAGACCCCTTGGGGCCAGTGACCATATGGTTTTAAGCTTCGAATACACAGTAGAGCTACAAGTGGAGGGAGAAGCAGGAAGGCCAGGACGAATGAAGCCAAACTACAAGAAAGGGGACTACACAGGAATGAGGAACTTCCTGAACGGGGTTCAGTGGGACAGAGAACTGGCAGGGAAGCCAGTTAATGAGATGATGGAATATGTAGCAACAAAATGCAAGGAGGCTGAGGAGAGGTTTGTACCCAAGGGTAACAGGAATAATGAAAAAGCCAGGATGAGCCCATGGTTTACCCAAAGGTGCAGGGAGGCAAAAACCAAGTGTGCTAGGGAATGGAAGAAATATAGAAGGCAAAGGACCCAGGAGAATAAGCAGAGCAGTCGTAGAGCCAGAAACGAATATGCACAGATAAGAAGGGAGGCCCAAAGACAATATGAAAATGACATAGCAGCGAAAGCCAAATCTGACCCGAAACTGTTGTACAGCCACATCAGGAGGAAAACAACAGTCAAGGACCAGGTAATCAGGCTAAGGAAGGAAGGAGGAGAGACAACAAGAAATGACCGTGAAGTATGTGAGGAACTCAACAAGAGATTCAAAGAAGTGTTCACAGAGGAGACAGAAGGGGCTCCAGAAAGACGGAGAGGTGGGGCACACCACCATGTGCTGGACATAGTGCACACAACCGAGGAAGAAGTGCAGAGGCTTCTGAGTGAGCTAGATACCTCAAAGGCAATGGGGCCAGATAACATCTCCCTATGGGTATTGAGAGAGGGAGCAGAGGCGCTATGTGTACCCCTAACAACAATATTCAATACATCTATCGAAACAGGGAGATTGCCTGAGGCATGGAAGACAGCAAATGTAGTCCCAATCTTTAAAAAAGGAGACAGACATGAAACATTAAACTACAGACCAGTGTCACTGACATGTATAGTATGCAAAATCATGGAGAAGATTATCAGGAGAAGAGTGGTGGAACACCTAGAAAGGAATGATCTCATCAACAGCAGCCAACATGGTTTCAGGGACGGGAAATCCTGTGTCACAAACCTACTGGAGTTCTATGACATGGTGACAGAAGTAAGACAAGAGAGAGAGAGGGGTGGGTGGATTGCATATTCTTGGACTGCAAGAAGGCGTTTGACACAGTTCCACATAAGAGATTGGTGCAAAAACTGGAGGACCAAGCAGGGATAACAGGGAAGGCACTACAATGGATCAGGGAATACTTGTCAGGAAGACAGCAGCGAGTCATGGTACGTGGCGAGGTGTCAGAGTGGGCACCTGTGACCAGCGGGGTCCCACAGGGGTCAGTCCTAGGACCAGTGCTGTTTCTGGTATTTGTGAACATGACGGAAGGAATAGTCTCTGAGGTGTCCCTGTTTGCAGATGACGTGAAGAATTCACTCGATCGAAGACCAGGCAGAACTACAAAGGGATCTGGACAGGCTGCAGACCTGGTCCAGCAATTGGCTCCTGGAGTTCAATCCCACCAAGTGCAAAGTCATGAAGATTGGGAAGGGCAAAGAAGACCGCAGACGTAGTACAGTCTAGGGGGCCAGAGAATACAAACCTCACTCAAGGAAAAAGATCTTGGGGTGAGTATAACACCAGGCACATCTCCTGAAGCGCACATCAATCAAATAACTGCTGCAGCATATGGGCGCCTAGCAAACCTCAGAACAGCATTCCGACATCTTAATAAGGAATCGTTCAGGACCCTGTACACCGTGTATGTTAGGCCCATATTGGAGTATGCGGCACCAGTTTGGAACCCACACCTAGCCAAGCACGTAAAGAAACTAGAGAAAGTGCAAAGGTTTGCAACAAGACTAGTCCCAGAGCTAAGAGGTATGTCCTACGAGGAGAGGTTAAGGGAAATCAACCTGACGACACTGGAGGACAGGAGAGATAGGGGGGACATGATAACGACATACAAAATACTGAGAGGAATTGACAAGGTGGACAAAGACAGGATGTTCCAGAGATTGGACACAGTAACAAGGGGACACAGTTGGAAGTTGAAGACACAGATGAATCACAGGGATGTTAGGAAGTATTTCTTCAGCCACAGAGTAGTCAGTAAGTGGAATAGTTTGGGAAGCGATGTAGTGGAGGCAGGATCCATACATAGCTTTAAGCAGAGGTATGATAAAGCTCACGGTTCAGAGAGAGTGACGTAGTAGCGATCAGTGAAGAGGCGGGGCCAGGAGCTCAGACTCGACCCCCGCAACCTCAACTAGGTGAGTACTTCTACAAGTATTACACATGTAACATAGTGCTATCATGGGAGTGTTCACTCACAGAACGTGTGGTGCTATCATGGGAGTGTTCACTCACAGAACGTGTGGTGCTATCATGGGAGTGTTCACTTACAGAACGTGTGGTGCTATCATGGGAGTGTTCACTCACAGAACGTGTGGTGCTATCATGGGAGTGTTCACTCACAGAACGTGTGGTGCTGCCATGGGAGTGTTCACTCACAGAACGTGTGGTGCTGCCATGGGAGTGTTCACTCACAGAACGTGTGGTGCTATCATGGGAGTGTTCACTCACATAACGTGCGGTGCTACCATGGGAGTGTTCACTCACAGAACGTGTGGTGCTGCCATGGGAGTGTTCACTCACAGAACGTGTGGTGCTATCATGGGAGTGTTCACTCACAGAACGTGTGGTGCTGCCATGGGAGTGTTCACTCACAGAACGTGTGGTGCTATCATGGGAGTGTTCACTCACAGAACGTGTGGTGCTGCCATGGGAGTGTTCACTCACAGAACGTGTGGTGCTATCATGGGAGTGTTCACTCACAGAACGTGTGGTGCTGCCATGGGAGTGTTCACTCACAGAACGTGCGGTGCTATCATGGGAGTGTTCACTCACAGAACGTGTGGTGCTATCATGGGAGTGTTCACTCACAGAACGTGTGGTGCTATCATGGGAGTGTTCACTCACAGAACGTGTGGTGCTATCATGGGAGTGTTCACTCACAGAACGTGTGGTGCTGCCATGGGAGTGTTCACTCACAGAACGTGTGGTGCTGCCATGGGAGTGTTCACTCACAGAACGTGCGGTGCTACCATGGGAGTGTTCACTCACAGAACGTGTGTTGCTACCATGGGAGTGTTCACACACAGAACGTGCGGTGCTACCATGGGAGTGTTCACTCACAGAACGTGCGGTGCTACCATGGGAGTGTTCACTTACAGAACGTGTGGTGCTATCATGGGAGTGTTCACTCACAGAACGTGTGGTGCTATCATGGGAGTGTTCACTCACAGAACGTGTGGTGCTGCCATGGGAGTGTTCACTCACAGAACGTGTGGTGCTGCCATGGGAGTGTTCACTCACAGAACGTGTGGTGCTATCATGGGAGTGTTCACTCACATAACGTGCGGTGCTACCATGGGAGTGTTCACTCACAGAACGTGTGGTGATGCCATGGGAGTGTTCACTCACAGAACGTGTGGTGCTATCATGGGAGTGTTCACTCACAGAACGTGTGGTGCTGCCATGGGAGTGTTCACTCACAGAACGTGTGGTGCTATCATGGGAGTGTTCACTCACAGAACGTGTGGTGCTGCCATGGGAGTGTTCACTCACAGAACGTGTGGTGCTATCATGGGAGTGTTCACTCACAGAACGTGTGGTGCTGCCATGGGAGTGTTCACTCACAGAACGTGCGGTGCTATCATGGGAGTGTTCACTCACAGAACGTGTGGTGCTATCATGGGAGTGTTCACTCACAGAACGTGTGGTGCTATCATGGGAGTGTTCACTCACAGAACGTGTGGTGCTATCATGGGAGTGTTCACTCACAGAACGTGGTGCTGCCATGGGAGTGTTCACTCACAGAACGTGTGGTGCTGCCATGGGAGTGTTCACTCACAGAACGTGCGGTGCTACCATGGGAGTGTTCACTCACAGAACGTGTGTTGCTACCATGGGAGTGTTCACACACAGAACGTGCGGTGCTACCATGGGAGTGTTCACTCACAGAACGTGCGGTGCTACCATGGGAGTGTTCACTCACAGAACGTGTGTTGCTACCATGGGAGTGTTCACACACAGAACGTGCGGTGCTACCATGGGAGTGTTCACACACAGAACGTGCGGTGCTACCATGGGAGTGTTCACACACAGAACGTGTGTTGCTACCATGGGAGTGTTCACACACAGAACGTGTGTTGCTACCATGGGAGTGTTCACTCACAGAACGTGTGTTGCTACCATGGGAGTGTTCACTCACAGAACGTGTGGTGCTACCATGGGAGTGTTCACTTGTACCTCGGGGTAAAATCTAAAAAAAAAAAACTGTTAACCAAATGGGAGAATGTTATGTTTTTATTCTTAATTATTATTACTATAATCAAAAAGAAGCGCTAAGCCACTTTATTCTTAATAAACTCTTAATTTAGCAGCTGTTGAAACCATTTTTTAAGCTGTAAGAGTCATTTCTTAGCTGTGACAGATATCTCTTAGGTGTTGGAGCAAATTTTTAGCTGTTGTAGCAATTTATTAGCTGAGGGAGCCATTGTCTTAGTTACTGGAGCTGTTTCTTAACTGTTAGACCTATTTCTGGCTGAGGGACTGACCACCTCAAATAATATTTCTCCAAGGCTGATGGACTGATTACATAATTTCACTACTACACTTGCTGCCTCTATATTTGACTGAAGAAACCCACTGTGTAGGCGAAACGTTTCAACAATAATTATACCCAAGTGTTGCACATGTGTCTTAATCATCAGCTTGTCGGTATTTCATACCATCTTCAACAATAAAGTGTTTTGCTTTCTCTACGCTCACTCTCTCCCTCAGACTCACTATTTTATCATACATTTTATATTCCCGTCGCCTGTTACTGCTTTCTCTCGATGTCATAAAATAACCAATATGTTAGTGGTATGTGTGTGTAGTGGTGGTCGTTCGGGAGCATGTTGGTGCGCGCACGCTGGTGTGCGCATGCTGGTGTGCGGATGCTGGTGTGCGCATGCTGGTGTGCGGATGCTGGTGTGCGCATGCTGGTGTGCGCATGCTGGTGTGCGCATGCTGGTGTGCGCACACTCAGGACTCCACTTAACGTAAAGCCATCACCTACTGCTCAATATTTCAAGAGGAAATCTGTGGGTGATCTCAACTTCCCTGCTTCCATGGTCCTGGCTGGTTGTGCTCCAGCCAGGGACCACTTATGGTCCAGGCTGGGTTGTGCTCCAGCCAGGGACCACTTGTGGTCCAGGCTTGGTTGTGCTCCAGCCAGGGACCACTTATGGTCCAGGCTGGGTTGCGCTTCAGCCAGGGACCACTTATGGTCCAGGCTTGGTTGTGCTCCAGCCAGGGACCACTTATGGTCCAGGTTGGGTTGTGTTCCAGCCAGAGACTACTTATGGTCCAGGCTGGGCTGTGCTCCAGCCAGGGACCACTTATGGTCCAGGCTTGGTTGTGCTCCAGCCAGAGACCACTTATAGTCCAGGCAGGGTTATGCTCCAACCAGGGACCGCTTATGGTCCAGGCTGGGCTGTGCTCAAGCCAGGGACCACTTATGGTCCAGGCTTGGTTGTGCTCCAGCCAGGGACCACTTATGGTCCAGGCTGGGTTGTGCTTCAGCCAGGGACCACTTATGGTCCAGGCTTGGTTGTGCTCCAGCCAGGGACCACTTATGGTGCAGGCTGGGTTGTGTTCCAGCCAGGGACCACTTATGGTCCAGGCTTGGTTGTGCTCCAGCCAGAGACCACTTATAGTCCAGGCAGGGTTATGCTCCAACCAGGGACCGCTTATGGTCCAGGCTGGGCTGTGCTCAAGCCAGGGACCACTTATGGTCCAGGCTTGGTTATGCTCCAGCCAGGGACCACTTATGGTCCAGGCTTGGTTGTGCTCCAGCCAGGGACCACTTATGGTGCAGGCAGGGTTGTGTTCCAGCCAGGGACCACTTATGGTCCAGGCTTGGTTGTGCTCCAGCCAGAGACCACTTATAGTCCAGGCAGGGTTATGCTCCAGCCAGGGACCACTCATGGCCCAGGCTGGTTGTAAGGGACCACTTAATTCCTCCACATTATCCCCAACTCCTCTCTGCACATTTCGACCCCCACCCCCGCTTCACTACTTTTCGAACCTCCTACCTCCCACATGTGTCTTGATACATTACCATGGTCAAGCACAGCTAAGATACATCTACACCTACAGACCCTGGTGATGTCTGTGCAGCAGGTGGTAGTGTGTGTGTATTATGTGTTTGTGGATATGTGCAAACAGCATGCTGAGGAACACTTGTGTATCCTTCGCACATTAAGGGAAACCTTTCGCCACTCGTGACAAAATGTTTTATTTAATGTGCTGAACTGTTTGTGTGTCCATTACCCTGGGACGTTGATAGGCTACACTCACTGGGTACTCCACCTCCTGCACTCACTGGGTACTCTACCTCCTGCACTCACTGGGCACTCTACCTCCTGCACTCACTGGGTACTCTACCTCCTGCACTCACTGGGTACTCTACTTCCTGCACTCACTGGGTGCTTTACCTCCTGCATTCCCTGGGTACTTTACTTTCTGTGCTCACTAGGGTACTCCTCCTGCAGCAACAGCAGCAGTATCAAGGAAGCAGCAACAGCAACAGTAACAAGGAAGCAGCAACTTCAGCAGTAGCAACCTTTATGTACAAGAACTTACAAGGAACTGAGGTGAACCCGAGAGAGATATGACCTAACAACACTACAAGAAGAATCAGAGAACATGATCATAACAGGAAATACTCAAGGAATTAGAAAGCCTGGTTAGGAACAGGCTCAGCTGAAAAGAGTGTAAGCCTAGGGACACAAACTACCTCTAAAGACGCAGATGGGAAATAAAGAAGTTAAGAAACTGCAGTAGACAGCTTCCCTCACAGCAGCCTGACTCCTAGACCTGGGTGGGTCTCCCTCTATCAGCTTATGTTTCTCTTAATAATCTCAGTCGCGAAGATCAAGTAAATACTACACTGGTCTGCTACATCACGCCCCGCGCTTCCCTTCAGTTCCCACTTATGTCCACCCTCTCCACCATCCCTCCCACCCATGACCATCCTCTCCACCATCCCTCCCACCCATGACCATCCTCTCCACCATCCCTCCCACCCATGACCATCCTCTCCACCATCCCTCCCACCCATGACCATCCTCTCCACCATCCCTCCCACCCATGACCATCCTCTCCACCATCCCTCCCACCCATGACCATCCTCTCCACCATCCCTCCCACCCATGACCATCCTCTCCACCATCCCTCCCACCCATGACCATCCTCTCCACCATCCCTCCCACCCATGACCATCCTCTCCACCATCCCTCCCACCCATGACCATCCTCTCCACCATCCCTCCCACCCATGACCATCCTCTCCACCATCCCTCCCACCCATGACCATCCTCTCCACCATCCCTCCCACCCATGACCATCCTCTCCACCATCCCTCCCACCCATGACCATCCTCTCCACCATCCCTCCCACCCATGACCATCCTCTCCACCATCCCTCCCGCCCATGACCATCCTCTCCACCATCCCTCCCAACCATGACCATCCTCTCCACCATCCCTCCCACCCATGACCATCCTCTCCACCATCCCTCCCACCCATGACCATCCTCTCCACCATCCCTCCCACCCATGACCATCCTCTCCACCATCCCTCCCACCCATGACCATCCTCTCCACCATCCCTCCCACCCATGACCATCCTCTCCACCATCCCTCCCACCCTTGTCCACCCTCTCCACATTTGCCCCCCACCCATGTCCACCATCTCTCCCATGTCCACCCTCTCCACCTTCCCTCCCACCCTCGTCCGCCTCGTGACACAGACCATCCTAACAGATGGTAATTCTGAAGCAAAAGTACTTTCATTTCTAGTGGAAGGAAGCCCTGGAATGTGTTGTAGCTGCTGGATCCATACTGGAGTGCAAGACGATATCCTCACTCTCCTACTGCAGTCACCCAAGCTCAGGCTGACCAACACCTGGCGTACGAAAACCGTTCAGGTGTCCCGTAGCTCGACTGGTAGCGTACTCAGCTCACACACTGAGTTCCGGGGGTAGATCCCCGGTAAGGGTGGAAACATTAAGACGTGTTTCCTTACGGCACCTGCTGTCCATATTTACCTATCAGTAAAATAGGTACCTGGGTGTTAGTCGACTGGTGTGGGTCGCATCTTGTAACAAAATTTACCTAATTTGCCTGAAATGCTCTGTATAAGCGGTTTTCTATATAGTAGTATGTCACTGACGTCAGCTAGGCCTGTATAATTTGTACATGTACTTGTAGAAATAATGATTATTATTATTATTATTATTATTATTATTATTATTATTAGTAGTAGTAGTAGTAGTAGTAGTAGTAGTAGTAGTAGTAATAGTAGTAGTAGTAGTAGTAGTAGCAGTAGTAGTAATAGTAGTAGTAATAGTAATAGTAGTAGTAGTAGTAACAGTAGTAGTAGTAGTAGTAATAGTAGTAGTAATAGTAGTAATAGTAGTAGTAGTAGTAGTAGTAGTACTAGTAGTAGTAGTAGTAGTAGCAACAGCAGTAGTACAGTGGGGGTAACGGCACACACTGCAGTGGCCAGTTTCGTTAAATACACAAACTGCCCGACCACTCCACCTTCATTTCAAGCCCCAACCCACTTAAGCCTACCTAAGCCCTCCTCCTGTACGTTGAACGTGCCTTCTTTACCCTATAGTTTCTACACTTCCTACATAATTCACCCCCCCCCCTCTTCCACACACCAACCATCTATTCCTTCCTCCAGACAGAGGGAATGTAACCCGCATCAAAGGAGTGCCAAGTCATCTCATTAGAGCTTCATCCCTGCCTCTCCTACCCAACCCCAGCCTCCAAAGACGCTCTCATCTTAAATGAGAACACGAAGATCACTCACGTCTGTATCATCATGCTTAAGCAGTCATGTATTCAACTGGAGACGTGCGTTTTCTATGCTGTCTTGGAGAGACTAAAGGACGTGACCTCAATGTAAAGAAATGCAATTCAATGATGTAACTACTAATAAACGCTCGACGGATAAATAAGCAGCTTATTCTTTGACAGTAATTATGCACCAAAGGCTTAACAAACATAATCCCAGGTTAAATGACAATAAATCAGTTGTTTTGTCAATAACTTCCTCAGTAACTAGTGTGAGTCACAGTGACTCACAGCTCAATAATAGTTTGTTCAGCTCACAACAATCTAGGTTCGATCCTCAGTCGAAATATATTATATGGGCAAGTCTTCCGTCACCTACGGCCCCTGTTCACCTAGCAGTACATAAGCAACTATGAGTTAGCGGACTGTTGTGCTGCACTCTGAGAAAGGACCCAAGGACGTCAATTAAATAAGCCACATTGCTTGGCTTCCTTAGCTTCCTCTTGGGTTAAAATTTAGCTACCTTCTTATTCTTCACATTTTGACTCGCAAACGTTAAACCTATCCCACATTAAAAGGTCCAGAGGATAAGATAGCCGTGTATTATGTTCGAAAAGATCAACTTGCACCATCTAGTGAGTCTTCAGCGCCAGCATGGAGACCATGCATGATCACGTATGCAAAAGAACTTACAAGCACCTGAAGTAAAGAACTGCGAAAGATAACCTAACAACACTACAAGAAGAATCAGGAAACATGATCATAACATGAAATACTCAGGGAATTAAATAGCGTAATTAGGAACAGACTGAGCTGAGACGAGTGAGCCTGAGGATACAAAAGACATCTAAAGAAGATGGGAAATAAAGACATTAAGAAGTATGATGACAGTGGTAAGTTGAATGAGCTAAACGAGGAGGTGATAAAGACTAACACCATACGCGGTTTCAAGATTAGGTATGACTGAACCCTGGATGTAAGGAATAACTAAAACCGGTCGATAAAGCCCATCAAGACAGGTGTTCAGATGCTAGTAAAGAGCTCTTAATCCAAGAAGCCGAAGCTACTCTTCCCTTCTTTAGAATAAAGCTTGACTGACCTGGAGTTTACCTGGAGAGAGTTCCGGGGGTCAACGCCCCCGCGGCCCGGTCTGTGACCAGGCCTCCTGGTGGATCAGAGCCTGATCAACCAGGCTGTTACTGCTGGCTGCACGCAAACCAACGTACGAGCCACAGCCCGGCTGGTCAGGAACCGACTTTAGGTGCTTGTCCAGTGCCAGCTTGAAGACTGCCAGGGGTCTGTTGGTAATCCCCCTTATGTATGCTGGGAGGCAGTTGAACAGTCTCGGGCCCCTGACACTTATTGTATGGTCTTTTAACGTGCTAGTGACACCCCTGCTTTTCATTGGGGGGATGTTGCATCGTCTGCCAAGTCTTTTGCTTTCGTATTGAGTGATTTTCGTGTGCAAGTTCGGTACTAGTCCCTCTAGGATTTTCCAGGTGTATATAATCATGTATCTCTCCCGCCTGCGTTCCAGGGAATACAGGTTTAGGAACCTCAAGCGCTCCCAGTAATTGAGGTGTTTTATCTCCGTTATGCGCGCCGTGAAGGTTCTCTGTACATTTTCCAGGTCAGCAATTTCACCTGCCTTGAAAGGTGCTGTTAGTGTGCAGCAATATTCCAGCCTAGATAGAACAAGTGACCTGAAGAGTGTCATCATGGGCTTGGCCTCCCTAGTTTTGAAGGTTCTCATTATCCATCCTGTCATTTTTCTAGCAGATGCGATTGATACAATGTTATGGTCCTTGAAGGTGAGATCCTCCGACATGATCACTCCCAGGTCTTTGACGTTGGTGTTTCGCTCTATTTTGTGGCCAGAATTTGTTTTGTACTCTGATGAAGATTTAATTTCCTCGTGTTTGGCATATCTGAGTAATTGAAATTTTTCATCGTTAAACTTCATATTGTTTTTTGCAGCCCACTGAAAGATTTGGTTGATGTCCGCCTGGAGCCTTGCAGTGTCTGCAATGGAAGACACTGTCATGCAGATTCGGGTGGCATCTGCAAAGGAAGACACGGTGCTGTGGCTGACATCCTTGTCTATGTCAGATATGAGGATGAGGAACAAGATAGGAGCAAGTACTGTGCCTCGTGGAACAGAGCTTTTCACCGTAGCTGCCTCGGACTTTACTCTGTTGACTACTACTCTCTGTGTTCTGTTAGTGAGGAAATTATAGATCCATCGACCGACTTTTCCCGTTATTCCTTTAGCACGCATTTTGTGCGCTATTACGCCATGGTCACACTTGTCGAAGGCTTTTGCAAAGTCTGTATATATTACATCTGCATTCTTTTTGTCTTCTAGTGCATCTAGGACCTTGTCGTAGTGATCCAATAGTTGAGACAGACAGGAGCGACCTGTTCTAAACCCATGTTGCCCTGGGTTGTGTAATTGATGGGTTTCTAGTTGGGTGGTGATCTTGCTTCTTAGGACCCTTTCAAAGATTTTTATGATATGGGATGTTAGTGCTATCGGTCTGTAGTTCTTTGCTGTTGCTTTACTGCCCCCTTTGTGGAGTGGGGCTATGTCTGTTGTTTTTAGTAACTGTGGGACGACCCCCGTGTCCATGCTCCCTCTCCATAGGATGGTAAAAGCTCGTGATAGGGGCTTCTTGCAGTTCTTGATGAACACGGAGTTCCATGAGTCTGGCCCTGGGGCAGAGTGCATGGGCATGTCATTTATCGCCTGTTCGAAGTCATTTGGCGTCAGGATAACATCAGATAGGCTTGTGTTAACCAAATTCTGTGGCTCTCTCATAAAAAATTAATTTTGATCTTCGACTCTCAGTCTGGTTAGCGGCTTGCTAAAAACTGAGTCATATTGGGACTTGAGTAGCTCACTCATTTCCTTGCTGTCATCTGTGTAGGACCCATCTTGTTTAAGTAGGGGCCCAATACTGGACGTTGTTCTCGACTTTGATTTGGCATAGGAGAAGAAATACTTTGGGTTTCTTTCGATTTCATTTATGGCTTTTAGTTCTTCCCGCGATTCCTGACTCCTATAAGATTCCTTTAGCTTAAGTTCGATGCTTGCTATTTCTCTGACCAGTGTCTCCCTACGCCTTTCAGATATATTGACCTCTTTTAGCCGCTCTGTTATTCTTTTCCGTCGCCTGTAAAGGGAGCGCCTGTCCCTTTCTATTTTACATCTACTCCTCCTTTTTCTTAGAGGAATAAGCCTTGTGCATACATCGAGTGCCACCAAGTTAATCTGTTTTAGGCATAAGTTGGGGTCTGTGTTGCTTAGTACATCTTCCCAGCTTATATCAGTTAGGATTTGGTTTACTTGGTCCCACTTTATGTTTTTGTTATTGAAGTTGAATTTGGTGAATGCTCCCTCGTGACTAATCTCATTATGTCGGTCTGGGGCTCCGCGCATACATGTCTGAACCTCAATTATGTTGTGATCTGAGTATATTGTTTTTGATATGGTGACATTTCGTATCAGATCATCACTGTTAGTGAAGATGAGGTCTAGTGTATTCTCCAGTCTAGTAGGCTCTATAATGTACGATCCCTCTGTGTAAAGCGCTTCCCTATAAATATAATAATTCCAAACACACACACACACATGGTCTCAACTTTGCAGTACCGTTCCTACAACGCCTGTTAATTAATAGCCGACAAGGAGTGAGAGTCTTGAGGTCTCCCTCTGGTGGTCTCCGTGTGAGCACACCGTGTCCCACCTCACTTCAACTAACATCATAATCTCAGTTTCCTCACACCAAGAATATTTTACACCAACATTAATGTCCCGAGAGTCAACATAAAATCTTGAGCATCAACTGAAAGACAAAACCGATCTTAATAAAAGAGTGAAGCATCTTTATACATATATATATATATATATATATATATATATATATATATATATATATATATATATATATATATATATATATATATATATATATATATATATATATATAATGTGCAAGACAAGCCACGGGGAGTGAAAATCTTTAGCACAAGTACTTTCACACTTCTCAGTGCGTCATCAGGAGCTATGCAATGTTGCAAGAGAGCAACTAAAGCAGGGAGAGAATTCACAGAGTAGCGTAGTGCAGATGTGTCACCAACCACGGTTACCCTTAGAATGTAGTCGGTGCCAGCCCCACTCTACCACCATCCCCCTACTCCCCACATGGGGTAGGTTTTCTGAGATGTCAAGTATGAAATTATAAGGTATAATAGCCAGTCCCAAGCTTTTTCTAGTAGTTTATAACAGGTCAAGTGGTTTGAGAAAATACGTTTCTGGTTGGATACTTTACACATGGACTGCTATTATTCTGTGTAACCTTTTTAAATAATAAAATAAAGTTGTGATGAATGGTTTGAAAAACCGACAAGTTGAAGATTGAGACACTTATGCAACATATGGGAATCTTTATTCAGGAAACGTTTCCCCACACAGTGGCTTCATCAGTCCAATACAAAGTAGAAAGGTGTAAGGAGAGGAGGAGTTTGAGGTAATCAGTCCCTCAGCCTGGAGTCGATGTGTTCAGTCCATCAATCTTGTAGAATGTACAGCATAGGGCCGTAGACGTGGCTTATATTCTGTAGTCAGGTGAGGCGAAGCAGGAGGAGGTGGGGTCAAAGTGGTACTATCCACTGGTTTTTCAAACCATTCATCAAAACTGTCAGACACTACAGCATCATGGGATCTTGTTACAAAGAATTCTTCAACACTTCTCCAACCATTGGACGAAGACCTACTTCGACTAGTGGATGGTACCACTATGACCCCACCTCCTCCTGCTTCACCTCACCTCACTACAGTATATAAGCCACGTCTACGGCCCTATGCTGTACATTCTACAAGATTGATGGACTGAACACATCGACTCCAGACTGAGGGACTGATTACCTCAAACACCTCCTCACCTTACACCTTCTGCTTTGTATTGGACTGATGAAGCCACTGTGTGGGGAAACGTTTCCTGAATAAAGATTCCAATATGTTGCATAAGTATCTCAATCTTCCATAAAATAAAGGAATAGAATGTGCTATTTGTCCATTTAAATGTCCTGGGGTACTGGAATGTTCTATCGAGGTACTCAGAAGTATCTCTTCCTAAATACTGTCTACTATTTTTCTCAGTGCCGGTTAATATGCCTGACTTGGGAATCTTCAATGACTTTCCGATAATATTTCTATGATTCAAATTTCTAAATTCTACTAATACACTTTAACCTCTCCTTATGTTATTTCGTAATCTTGTGTACTTGTCACTGTATGGTACACTAATAGCTAAACGCAAGATTACGTGATAACATAAGGAGAGGTCAGAGGCTAGCAGTAGAAATTACAAATTTAGATCAAGGCTTGTCTTGCATAGTGAAGATCGCCCGTCTGCGATCGTTTGCACACACACACACACACACACACACACACACACATACACACACATATATATATATATATTATATATATATATATTATATATATATATATATACTATATATATATATATATATATATATATATGTCGTGCCGAATATGTAAAACTGGTCAGTTAGCAAGAACTCATTTAAAATTAATTCCTTTCTAAAATTTTCTCTTATACGTTTAAAGATATATTTTTTTCATTAATGTTAATGTAAAAATTTTTAATTTTGTTCCAAAAGAATCTTAGAAAACTTGCCTAACCTTATTATAACAAGAACAATTTATTTTAGCCTAACCCAACTAAATATATTTTGCATTTGTTTACAATAATTTAATACTAAACAAACACAGTGAAATATATTTTTTTCGTTAGGTTCAGAATGATTTTGGCGAAATTATTGCATACACAAATTTTCGCTTGTCCTATATGGCAAGATGAGCGTTGCTATTTAAGCCAAGATCGCAAGTTCTGCCTATCGGCACGACACATATTATATATATATATATATATATATATATATATATATATATATATATATATATATATATATATATATATATATATATATATATATATATATATATATATATATATATACCAGAAAATTAGAGAAATTACAGCCTGTTATGCTAAACAATCTTTACACAAAAGTACAAAAATAAATGATAAAAATCAAAACTCAGGTGACAGTAACAAAAGAAACAATAGTCCAGGAGAGATCGAACCCACATGCAGTTATTATTTTCAATTTGTAGGTTTGTTGTGAAGTGTTGCTGCCACAGTGTTGTTTGAAGTGTTGCAGCCACAGTGTTGTTTGAAGTGTTGCAGCCACAGTGTTGTTTGAAGTGTTGCAGCCACAGTGTTGTTTGAAGTGTTGCAGCCACAGTGTTGTTTGAAGTGTTGCAGCCACAGTGTTGTTTGAAGTGTTGCAGCCACAGTGTTGTTTGAAGTGTTGCAGCCACAGTGTTGTTTGAAGTGTTGCAGCTACAGTGTTGTTTGAAGTGTTGCAGCCACAGTGTTGTTTGAAGTGTTGCAGCCACAGTGTTGTTTGAAGTGTTGCAGCCACAGTGTTGTTTGAAGTGTTGCAGCCACAGTGTTGTTTGAAGTGTTGCAGCCACAGTGTTGTTTGAAGTGTTGCAGCCACAGTGTTGTTTGAAGTGTTGCAGCCACAGTCATTTCAAGTATTGTAGCCACGGTATTGTGTGAAGTATTATAACCATGGTATTGTGTGAGGTATTGTAGCCCCGATATTGTGTGAAGCAGTGTAGCCCGGTATTGTGTGAAGTATCGTAGTCAGGGTATTGTGTGAAGTATCGTAGTCAGGATATTGTGTGAAGTATTGTAGTCAGGGTATTGTGTAAAGTATTGTAGATACGGCATTGTGTGAATTACGGTCCTGAGACTCGAAGTGTTGAAGGATGAAGGTAGTCGGAGGGAAGGAGCAGCAAAAAAACATTCATTAACTCAGAGAACTCACTCGGGAGAGCTTCGAAAACCACTAAGCCAGGATGTAGGTAGTAGATTACCCGGTATAATCACCCGGCTCGGGACTTTTCCAAGAGGTGGCCCGGTCTTGACTCCCTGTCGAGGGAGTGTCTCAGACCAATTGGCTCCCTTTCGAGGGAGTGTCTCAGACCAATGTCTGCCATGGGAGGAGGTACACATACCTCCTCGTCTTGTGGGAACAGCTATCCCCAGGCCTAGCCCCATTCCCCGCCCCCAAAGGGCTCGGAGGTAAAAACTAGGCACCTTGGGCAACTGCATGGCGGCAGACGATGTCAGGAGGTGCAAAGGCAGTAAGCACTACAGGATCCTTCTAGAGCCACACCTCAGCTTTGGGCCAAAGCCCGAGTGCTGGGGAAGCTCAAGAATGCCTCTTGCTGTGTATTGCTGCTGCTGCTACTAATACAGTTGTCCGTTGCACTTACTAAGCGAGGAGGGAAGCTGAAGTCACGGCTCACAGAAACAAAACCCTTAATCCACCGTCCACCCACTCGGTCCACCCACCCACCCACAAAATCTGACACCCCACGCTACGATAAAAATAGTTTCTCTATACATATGATGCAATAACGAGCATTTTCGACAAGGAATTATGAATGGATGCTGCTGCGTGCCACGTCGTCTCCAATCGTTGTCTCGAGCCCGTACTGAAATATTTGCCATCATCAATAGCCTAAGTAATCAAAGAACGGGCTGCGATTAGGAGACGGAACATCCTCCACCACTCCTTGCTTTGAGAGACCTACACGGGTTCAGTGTTAGAGAGAGAGAGAGAGAGAGACTTAGTGGTTGCATCAGGCGTCGACGGCAGTGCAGCGGAAAATGCTTTATACTGATGTAATTTGTGAATCTGTTGGCATCGTGACCAGCCTCGTCAGCACATCCCAGCACTGCCTCCTCAGCACATCCCAGCACTGCCTCCTCAGCACATCCCAGCACTGCCTCCTCAGCACATCCCAGCACTGCCTCCTCAGCACATCCCAGCACTGCCTCCTCAGCACATCCCAGCACTGCCTCCTCAGCATATCCCAGCACTGCCTCCTCAGCACATCCCAGCACTGCCTCCTCAGCACATCCCAGCACTGCCTACTCAGCACATCCCAGCACTGCCTACTCAGCCCATCCTACCACTGCCTACTCAGCACATCCCACCACTGCCTACTCAGCACATCTCAAGACAGCCTACTCAGCACATCCCAACACAGCCTACTGAGCCCGTCCCAGCACAGCCTAGGCTTGTATATCACAAAGTTATTCGTGAACAAATAACTGTGATATACTAACCTAACTTAACCTAACACACACCTAAGAATGAGGGAGCACTGCAATAGGCCTACTGGACCATGACTCACGAAATCATAATGACATGATTGTAAACAAACCACGTTACGGGTGGGAATTGAACTCGCGGCCATTGAGCCGTAAAACTCCAGGCCAGCGCGTAAGCCACTGGGCCAGCTGGCTACAATAAAGTATGTTTATACACCATAGGAAGGTTAGCATGGGCCACCACAGATGAATCGGGAGATTCATCTGTAAAAACTTGCATTTGTTGTCACAGTGGTGGCCCATGCTAACCTTCCTATGGTGTATAAATATACCTAGTTGGATGAATCTTATTGTAGCCAGCTGGCCCAGTGGTTTACGCACTGGCCTGGAGTTTTACAGCTCACTTGCTGCGAGTTCAATCCCCACCCATACAGTGGTTTCCTACTGGACCATGTTAGGCAGGTTCTTTCCCTACACTATCATCCCACATCATGTCCCAGAGTGGTTTACCAATTCTTGTAAAAAAATCAGTGCGAGAACTGATGAAGTGCTTAGTGTTTGGACGAAACGTCTTCTCAGTGACATGCCATACACCGCACACTGTCTCTCATTATCACATGTTCCTCACTGATGGTCAGTCTCCACGCGTCCTTGCCACCGACATGACCGGGATTTGGTTCCTATCGAATTTAGCGACTACGATGAGGAACTGAGAGACTAAGTGCAACACCTGGGCAACTTGTTAACACCTGGGCAACTTGTTAACACCAGGGCAACTTGTTAACACCTGGGCAGCTTGTTAACACCTGGGCAACTTGTTAACACCTGAGCAGCTTGTTAACACCTGGGCAACTTGTCAACACCTGGGGAACTTGTTAACACCTGGGCAGCTTGTTAACACCTGGGCAGCTTGTTAACACCTGGGCAACTTGTTAACACCTGGGCAACTTGTTAACACCTGGGCAGCTTGTTAACACCTGGGCAACTTGTTAACACCTGGACAGCTTGTTAACACCTGGGCAACTTGTTAACACCTGGGCAACTTGTTAACACCTGGGCAACTTGTTAACACCTGGGCAGCTTGTTAACACCTGGGCAACTTGTTAACACCTGGGCAACTTGTTAACACCTGGGCAGCTTATTAACACCTGGGCAACTTGTTAACACCTGGGAAGCTTGTTAACACCTGGGCAACTTGTTAACACCTGGGCAGCTTGTTAACACCTGGGCAGCTTGTTAACACCTGGGCAGCTTGTTAACACCTGGGCAGCTTATTAACACCTGGGCAACTTGTTAACACCTGGGCAACTTGTTAGCACCTGGGCAACTTGTTAACACCTGGGCAACTTGTTAACACCTGGGCAACTTGTTAACACCTGGGCAACTTGTTAACACCTGGGCAACTTGTTAACACCTGGGCAGCTTGTCAACACCTGGGCAACTTGTCAACACCTGGGCAACTTGTCAACACCTGGGCAACTTGTCAACACCTGGGCAACTTGTCAACACCTGGGCAACTTGTCAACACCTGGGCAACTTGTCAACACCTGGGCAACTTGTCAACACCTGGGCAACTTGTCAATACCTGGGCAACTTCAACAGCTGGGAAGCTTGTGATGGCAAGCGACCACAGTATACTGCTCCTCACTCTCCTTAAATTAACAATTATGCAATTTTGACTCCTAACCTTTTAAAATACTTAATTAAGGGTAGGTTAATTAAGTTAAATTGCAATTAAGCTAACACAAAACAACGAATTAGTATGTTGAGTCTCGTGGTAGATCTTACTTTAGTATGTTGAGTCTCGTGGTAGATCTTACTTTAGTATGTTGAGTCTCGTGGTAGATCTTACTTTAGTATGTTGAGTCTCGTGGTAGATCTTACTTTAGTATGTTGAGTCTCGTGGTAGATCTTACTTTAGTATGTTGAGTCTCGTGGTAGATCTTACTTTAGTATGTTGAGTCTCGTGGTAGATCTTACTTTAGTATGTTGAGTCTCGTGGTAGATCTTACTCTAGTATGTTGAGTCTCGTGGTAGATCTTACTTTAGTATGTTGAGTCTCGTGGTAGATCTTACTCTAGTATGTTGAGTCTCGTGGTAGATCTTACTTTAGTATGTTGAGTCTCGTGGTAGATCTTACTCTAGTATGTTGAGTCTCGTGGTAGATCTTACTTTAGTATGTTGAGTCTCGTGGTAGATCTTACTTTAGTATGTTGAGTCTCGTGGTAGATCTTACTTTAGTATGTTGAGTCTCGTGATAGATCTTACTTTAGTATGTTGAGTCTCGTGGTAGATCTTACTTTAGTATGTTGAGTCTCGTGGTAGATCTTACTTTAGTATGTTGAGTCTCGTTGTAGATCTTACTTTAGTATGTTGAGTCTCGTGGTAGATCTTACTCTAGTATGTTGAGTCTCGTGGTAGATCTTACTTTAGTATGTTGAGTCTCGTGGTAGATCTTACTTTAGTATGTTGAGTCTCGTGGTAGATCTTACTTTAGTATGTTGAGTCTCGTGATAGATCTTACTTTAGTATGTTGAGTCTCGTGGTAGATCTTACTTTAGTATGTTGAGTCTCGTGGTAGATCTTACTTTAGTATGTTGAGTCTCGTGGTAGATCTTACTTTAGTATGTTGAGTCTCGTGGTAGATCTTACTCTAGTATGTTGAGTCTCGTGGTAGATCTTACTTTAGTATGTTGAGTCTCGTGGTAGATCTTACTTTAGTATGTTGAGTCTCGTGGTAGATCTTACTTTAGTATGTTGAGTCTCGTGGTAGATCTTACTCTAGTATGTTGAGTCTCGTGGTAGATCTTACTTTAGTATGTTGAGTCTCGTGGTAGATCTTACTTTAGTATGTTGAGTCTCGTGGTAGATCTTACTTTAGTATGTTGAGTCTCGTGGTAGATCTTACTCTAGTATGTTGAGTCTCGTGGTAGATCTTACTTTAGTATGTTGAGTCTCGTGGTAGATCTTACTTTAGTATGTTGAGTCTCGTGGTAGATCTTACTTTAGTATGTTGAGTCTCGTGGTAGATCTTACTTTAGTATGTTGAGTCTCGTGGTAGATCTTACTTTAGTATGTTGAGTCTCGTGGTAGATCTTACTCTAGTATGTTGAGTCTCGTGGTAGATCTTACTTTAGTATGTTGAGTCTCGTGGTAGATCTTACTTTAGTATGTTGAGTCTCGTGGTAGATCTTACTCTAGTATGTTGAGTCTCGTGGTAGATCTTACTTTAGTATGTTGAGTCTCGTGGTAGATCTTACTCTAGTATGTTGAGTCTCGTGGTAGATCTTACTTTAGTATGTTGAGTCTCGTGGTAGATCTTACTCTAGTATGTTGAGTCTCGTGGTAGATCTTACTTTAGTATGTTGAGTCTCGTGGTAGATCTTACTTTAGTATGTTGAGTCTCGTGGTAGATCTTACTTTAGTATGTTGAGTCTCGTGGTAGATCTTACTTTAGTATGTTGAGTCTCGTGGTAGATCTTACTTTAGTATGTTGAGTCTCGTGGTAGATCTTACTTTAGAAAACGAACGATGTACTTGAAGGAGGAGCTGATATTTCCACATGAGTCACTGAGGACAGTTGGAAAAGTTTGTCAGATGGACATAAGTGTCTCCATACTGCCAGTGGCACCCCCTCCTCCCCTCTCCAACACACTTTGGCACCCTCGCCATTTTCCTTGTGGGTATTGACGACTTTTCACACCATTAGAAACAGGGGGCGGGCGCCCCAGTGACACTCTTTTATTAACCTCCTCCAAGAACGTCTATCGTAAATCTTATAACCATCACCACCAGTAACGATATACACTGCTGGAGATGCACCCTCCATTCCTACCCAGGTCCCAGCATCCCCATCCCTACCCAGGTCTTTGAACCACCTCCAACCCCACCAACCCAGCTCCCGGGACCCACCGCCAACATAATCTCTCTCGCCCCAGCTTCGGTCTCCTAGGGAAAAGCCTTGCTTACATTCACTTGCTCTCACGAAATAAGACCTGCTCAAGACACATGGTTACCTGGAGGTTATTCCGGGGATCAACGCCCCCGCGGCCCGGTCCATGACCAGGCCTCCCGATGGATCAGGGCCTGATCAACTAGGCTGTTACTGCTGGCCGCACGCAGTCCGACGTACGAGCCACAGCCCGGCTGATCCGGCACTGACTTTAGGTATCTGTCCAGCTCTCTCTTGAAGGCAGCCAGGGGTTTATTGGCAATTCCCCTAATGCTTGATGGGAGGCTGTTGAACAGTTTTGGGCCCCGGACACTTATGGTGAGGCCAGCTCGGCCTCCTGCGGCAAAGACTTGCTAAGACTTACTTCCCCTGCTAAGGATTCGTGCCGCTCAGATACATCCCACCTGCTGAGATATCGACCTGATGGGACCTGACCCAGACGAACGACAGTCGTAAAAGAGTAGGAAAATGGTGCCATGCTTCACTGACTGTGTGTGTGTGTGTGTGTGTGTGTGTGTGTGTGTGTGTGTGTGTGTGTGTGTGTGTGTGTGTGTGTGTGTGTGTGTGTGTGTGTGTGTGTGTGTGAAAGATAATTATTACTCTCTTACTCGTACAAAATAAAAGTTACAGTAAACGCTCACAGATAGTGATATAGCAGATAAATAATAGAGCACAATGATAAGAGTGAAAGAACTTTAGGGCCAAGGACGAGCCTTCATGAGCACTCGTGCGAAACGTACCACGAAGAGAAACATTAAGCACGTCAAAACTCCGTCGTGAAAAGTGGGTAAATGACGCCACAGGAAGTCAAAATTATTTTTAGGCACCTCGTTGAAAAGAAGCGTAATTATTTCGAGAAGATTTGCCTCGGCAGAGATAAAACGCAAAGGTCGCAAAGGTCGCAATAGTCACAAAGACCGCAATGGTCTCAATGTTTGAAAAGACCGCAATGGTCTCCTTTACCCTGAGCTGAGTGGCCGTCCATGGGCTGAGGGCGTGACTGTCAGCCCTGTCAGTCACCATCACCGTGGTGGTGGTGTCAGCCCTGGCAGTCACCATCACCGTGGTGGTGGTGGTGGTGGTGGTGTCAGCCCAAGCAGTCACCATCACCGTGGTGGTGGTGTCAGCCCTGGCAGTCACCATCACCGTGGTGGTGGTGGTGGTGTAAGCCCTGGCAGTCACCATCACCGTGGTGGTGGTGTCAGCCCTGGTAGTCACCATCACCGTGGTGGTGGTGTCAGCCCTGGCAGTCACCATCACCGTGGTGTCAGCCCTAGCAGTCACCATCACCGTGGTGGTGGTGTCAGCCCTGGCAGTCACCATCACCGTGGTGGTGGTGGTGGTGTAAGCCCTGGCAGTCACCATCACCGTGGTGGTGGTGTCAGCCCTGGCAGTCACCATCACCGTGGTGGTGGTGTCAGCCCTGGCAGTCACCATCACCGTGGTGTCAGCCCTAGCAGTCACCATCACCGTGGTGGTGGTGTCAGCCCTGGCAGTCACCATCACCGTGGTGGTGGTGTCAGCCCTGGCAGTCACCATCACCGTGGTGGTGGTGTCAGCCCTGGCAGTCACCATCACCGTGGTGTCAGCCCTAGCAGTCACCATCACCGTGGTGGTGGTGTCAGCCCTGGCAGTCACCATCACCGTGGTGGTGGTGTCAGCCCTGGCAGTCACCATCACCGTGGTGGTGGTGTCAGCCCTGGCAGTCACCATCACCGTGGTGGTGGTGTCAGCCCTGGCAGTCACCATCACCGTGGTGGTGGTGTCAGCCCTGGCAGTCACCATCACCGTGGTGGTGGTGTCAGCCCTGGCAGTCACCATCACCGTGGTGGTGGTGTCAGCCCTGGCAATCACCATCACCGTGGTGGTGGTGTCAGCCCTGGCAGTCACCATCACCGTGGTGGTGGTGTCAGCCCTGGCAGTCACCATCACCGTGGTGGTGGTGTCAGCCCTGGCAGTCACCATCACCGTGGTGGTGGTGTCAGCCCTGGCAGTCACCATCACCGTGGTGTCAGCCCTAGCAGTCACCATCACCGTGGTGGTGGTGTCAGCCCTGGCAGTCACCATCACCGTGGTGGTGGTGTCAGCCCTGGCAGTCACCATCACCGTGGTGGTGGTGTCAGCCCTGGCAGTCACCATCACCGTGGTGGTGGTGTCAGCCCTGGCAGTCACCATCACCGTGGTGGTGGTGTCAGCCCTGGCAGTCACCATCACCGTGGTGGTGGTGTCAGCCCTGGCAGTCACCATCACCGTGGTGTCAGCCCTGGCAGTCACCATCACCGTGGTGTCAGCCCTAGCAGTCACCATCACCGTGGTGGTGGTGTCAGCCCTGGCAGTCACCATCACCGTGGTGGTGGTGTCAGCCCTGGCAGTCACCATCACCGTGGTGGTGGTGTCAGCCCTGGCAGTCACCATCACCGTGGTGGTGGTGTCAGCCCTGGCAGTCACCATCACCGTGGTGTCAGCCCTAGCAGTCACCATCACCGTGGTGGTGGTGTCAGCCCTGGCAGTCACCATCACCGTGGTGGTGGTGTCAGCCCTGGCAGTCACCATCACCGTGGTGGTGGTGTCAGCCCTGGCAGTCACCATCACCGTGGTGGTGGTGTCAGCCCTGGCAGTCACCATCACCGTGGTGTCAGCCCTAGCAGTCACCATCACCGTGGTGGTGGTGTCAGCCCTAGCAGTCACCATCACCGTGGTGGTGGTGTCAGCCCTGGCAGTCACCATCACCGTGGTGGTGGTGTCAGCCCTGGCAGTCACCATCACCGTGGTGGTGGTGGTGGTGGTGGTGATGTAAGCCCTGGCAGTCACCATCACCGTGGTGTCAGCCCTGGCAGTCACCATCACCGTGGTGGTCGTGGTGGTGGTGGTGGTGGTGATGTAAGCCCTGGCAGTCACCATCACCGTGGTGTCAGCCCTGGCAGTCACCATCACCGTGGTGTCAGCCCTGGCAGTCACCATCACCGTGGTGTCAGCCCTGGCAGTCACCATCACAGCAGTGTGGTGCTCGTCACTGCCTCCTTCACTGTGCTAAGTCAGGCCAGACAACATTCTTTTTATGGTTGTCTCTCTTGATGTGCCGCCACAGTTTGCAATTTTTACCTTCCAAATTACCCTCGTTGGGATAACCATCCGCTTTCCTCCTCCCCTCCCGCCCTCCCTCCTTCTCCTCTTCCCTATTACGCTATCAGGGTCTTTCACTTCTTCCCTTCCTCCCCCTTATCACGCAATCAGAATCTTTCACCCCTCCCTCCCTCTCCCTTATCGCATAATCAGGGCCTTTCATCCCCTCCCTCCTCCTCTACCCTATTACGCTATCAGGGTCTTTCACTTCTTCCCTTCCTCCCCCTTATCACGCAATCAGAATCTTTCACCCCTCCCTCCCTCTCCCTTATCGCACAATCAGGGCCTTTCATCCCCTCCCTCCTCCTCTACCCTATTACGCTATCAGGGTCTTTCACTTCTTCCCTTCCTCCCCCTTATCACGCAATAAGGATCTTTCACCCCTCCCTCCCTCCCCCTATTCACGCAATCAGGGTCTTTCACCCCTCTCTCTCCCTCCCTTTCTATCGGTATCGGTCATTCTCACAACCCCATGCCAACACCTTACCCATGTTTTCACAGCCCACACACCCTAACATGCCATCTACACTCCCAATCATGTAACCACCAGCCATCCTAATTACTGCCCACACCAACTAGCCACCAGCCATTCTAATTACTGCCCACACTAACTACACACTCTCTCACTCACCCATCACCCACACTATTACCCACAGTGGGCTACAAACATTGCCACCTACATGGTTACCATCACAACTAGTAACTACACACACACAGGCCAAGTGTCTATCGACAACTATTAACTACACATATATATGTCGCGCCGAAAATTTGTGTATGCAATAATCTCGCAAAAATCATTCTGAACCTAACGAAAAAATATATTTCATTGTGTTTATTATTAAATTACTGTAAACTTATCTAAAATATATTTAGTTGGATTAGGCTAAATTAAACTGTGCTTTCTATAATAAGGTTAGGTAAGTTTTCTAATGTTCTTTTGGTACAAAATTATTAATTTTTACCTAAACACAAATTAAAAAAATATATCTTATAACTTACAAGAGAAAATTTTAGAAAGAATTTAATTTTAAATGAGTTCTTGCTAACTGACCAGTTTTAACTATATGTATATATATATATATATATATATATATATATATATATATATATATATATATATATATAATAGCAGACAGGCGAGCTTAATAATGCAAGACAAGCCACGGGGTGATGGAAATCTTTAGCTCAAGATCTTTCATATGTCTCCGTTCGTCATCAGGAGCTACGCGACGTCACAAGAACAAGAACATCAAGAGGCAGACTGAGGAAAAGTTCTCCCAGAGGAAGGTAGCGTGTTGATGCCAACCTGTCCCACTCAGGCACTAGTCGATGCTGCATGGTATGACACATGTAGACAAAACAAAACAGCAATGGAATTGGGACATTATATTTCGACTCACAACTGAAATCCTCATCAGAAGGATGACATTCCAGGTGGGACACGAAATACACTTTCTCATTTCCATTGCTGCATTTTGTCTGCATGTGGGATACCCTTCTGCTTGGCCCCTGGAAGGACATCCTGGGGGATAGCGAAAGTTTCATGTCCACTCCGACCAGACTATTCATAATTTACTCTCCTGTGACCACGAATCTACTTTCAGTACTTGTAACGAAGTAGACTTAAGATAAAATAAGATTATCGGATTTTTAACCAGGAGGATTATTCACTTAGGATAACCCAAGAGAGTCAGTGCGTCATCAAGGACTGTCAGTCTTATTTTCATTGGCGTTCTTTATTTTGTCCCCCACGTACCTACTTGCTTGCTAAGTGAACAAGGTCAAAAGGTGTAAGGAAACACGCCTAATGTTTCCACCTGGCCGGGGATCGAAGCACAGGCACTTAGTGTGTGAGGCGAGTGCGTTGCCTACTAGGCCACGTGACACGTTTTTTATGCTATTTTAACATTGGAAAGAAATCATGGCTACAATCAAAATCTATGTTCAAACTCAGTCGGTAGCAAAATACTAATTTCTTAGAAACTAATTTGATCACTGAATTACACCGTGGTTGAGTGAATATCATCTCATGATCCCACTGTAACTTGGCGAGTTTCATCACTTGATCACACTGACTCAGTCAAGGGTTAAGCGAAGATAATGGACTTCTCCAGGGAGGAAAGGGTGCAGATAATTTTGATGTGTGGGTCACGTACCTCGAGCAGACAGCTGCCGACTTTAATGAAGGTAATTCACATGAAGAACCCATTACTCTCACATATGGCGTGAACTTGTTGCTCAAATGTAAAAAGACAGACTTTTGTTGGGTAAACCTCACCAAAGCCTTGGTGTAAATACGGTTTATTAACATTAAGGTTATATTCGAACAGCGATCCTTTTATTATAAAGTCCTAATCTCATCCATTTAGAGAGCATTAGAGGTAACCAGACAGCAACTAGTCTTTCTCGGTAGACAGCCTAGACATGGACAGCGGGGTCTCCTGCTACCAACCATTTCCTTGTAAAGCATCCTTGGAGTACATGCACGAGAAGCATTATTACATACTAAGATATTGGTTAAAAACTAGAGAATGAATTTCATGGGGGATACGTTAAGAAACAGTTAACTTGTACAGAATTTTAATTGAGCTGGGGTAGATGAAACGTGTGAGTAGAGACAGTGGTGGCCAGGATCAATTTAGTTAACATGTATGTGTGGCAGCATGGTGAAGCACCTTCAAGAGAGGAGAGTCAATGTAGTGTGTGTGGAGACGAGGATAAACACACCAGCACCATTATCTTCAAATGCCACACATCCCACAACAAATTAATTATAATTAATATCTTGAGAATCATTGTCCCCCGCGGTCAGGTGCTAAACCAGGCATATTGTTAGTAATATCTAAAGAAGAAAATATGCAGAATTTGCTGCAATTTGATATTACTAATTTGAAAACGTAGCAATTATAGATCGACTTGTTGGGTTGAAATACATTATGTTTATGGTAAGGTGACACTCAGGATAAGTGACTGTGTAATTGTTGTATATTCAAGGCAGTGTGCTGACTCACAGGTTAAGTGACTGACAACACCTACCAACACTGATGACAGGTACACGACGCACCTGCAGTTACACGACGTAACACTAATTCGTACACAACATTGCGAGAAGAGAAATCTTAATTTATGAACAAGAGTACCTTTTTTAAATTTGTTTTTAATCTAAGCGTTTTAGAAGTGTTAAAAATCCAATTTGTTAGAAGCGGATAATTACAAGAAATTTGTCCATACGAAGGAAACGGATGCTTGGGATGATACCATGACAAACTGATGAGTCAACAACCTTTATGACTGATAAGAAAGTTATCCAATTACCTCCCTCCCTCCCACCATCCATCCATCTTTTCCATGATACATCTCTCTCTCTCAGTGCAAGATGACACTAACAACATTATACCAGTTGCCCAGTACCATAGGTATAAATAGGCACACGGCGGAGCCAGGACGCCTGCAAAACACCCGTCTGTTCTTTACCTCACCCCAGTACTAGGCTACTAAAACTTACAGCTCGTGTAATTGTCCCAAACATATCGGTCCAAAATTAACCAAAACCCAAAGGGGTACGAAAGCTATAAACACGATTTTTTTCCGGCCACAAATAATTACATAAGCAGAGGCTTTATTATAAACAACCTGGAAGTAGAAATTCTAGTGACAAGGAAGCCTGGTGGCGGAGTGAAGAACTCTCACCAGACGTGGTTGTGTAGCCTCAGAGAGCAGCGCTCAACACCACAAGAGCTCTCACAAGCAGAAGCCAGCAACTACAAGAAGGGCACAACTTGAGCGTCTTCATATTCATAGTTATACACGCTCCTGCCACTACTCAAGTGCAAGGTGAAGGCCACGGCTCAAGAGGAGAGAAGATAAGCATATGAAATTTCAGAAGATACACAATGGAACCGGAGCGATAAGATGAAATGATGATGAGGAGAAAAGTGATAAAATATAATGGAAACGTGCAAAGCAAAAGAGTAAACAAGAGCAAAAGAGATGATCAGTTAGAAAAACAGGAATGGAAGGGAAAGAATAGGATACATAAACATTAAAGACCATTACTCATCTCACTCTAAGATGACAGAGAAAAATGCTGATTTCTCACATAACGGTGATGATAATGTTTGGTAATACCGATACAAACTTTCTTCAGAAAATATAACCCACGTGAAGACTAAAACAGGAAAGAAGGCTTGTATATTTCAACCTCCAACTGAGGTCCTCTTTAGCAGATCTGCATGAAGAGGATTCCATTCTCAGGTCAAAACCTACAAACTTTCTCTCCAACTTATGTCTCCGTGTGGGTTATATCCTGCAGCTAACAAGTGATCTTTACGCTGTGACAAACCGGCATACTTCCTTGATTTATAAGAACAGGGCACTGTATTGAAAAACTAATTCTGTGATAGCTTTCAGCCATTACTAGACAGTGTACCACACTGAACTGGATAAAGGTCACCCTTTATAAACTTTTCATTAATGCTAGGTACGTCTTCAGCGGAGAGAACTGTGCACGACTTAAAGCAGCAAATGTTCCCAGAATGTTAACAGCTATGTGCAGTAGAATCACAACACGCTCTGATTTGTAACATTTCAGGCTGACTTATTTTCTCATCATTAACTCTGTACATAGTGTATATGTATTGGTGAAGGAATACATAGGTAAAGAAATCTACCGGTGCTTGTTTGCCTTGTTCTTTCTCTGTCCTGCTAAGTTCTCTGTTTACTGACGTAGTTACGACCAGGTGCAACAGTCCATCAGACTACCACCTGTGTTTACTATATATATATATATATATATATATATATATATATATATATATATATATATATATATATATATATATATATATAGAGAGATATATAGATATATATATATATATATAAGAGAGAGAGAGAGAGAGGACAATCACTGTGAGAGAAAAGCGAAATTCCAAGCAATTTCGTGACTTCTCACATTAGTTCCTTGATAATGTGAGAAGTCACGAAAGCGCTTGGAATTTCGCTTTTCTTTCCCAGTGATTGTTCTGCATATTGTGATATCGCCTATTTACTGTGATTTTATTTCATCTATCTATCTATCTATCTATATCTATCTATCTATCTATCTATCTATCTATCTATCTATCTATCTATCTATCTATATATATATATATATATATATATATATATATATATATATACACGCATACATACATACGATGCCGACAGTGTAATGAAAACTAGTTATTGGAAAATAAGAAGCACACTTTGCGACATGAATGAAACTAAAAGAGGTGGCTGCACATTTAGTCTTCTTCAGTATCTTCTGACGAGGACCTCAGGTCAAAAATATACAACCCTTTTTTATTTCCTTGATATCTCCCAGTGGAGGTGTTCCCTTCCATATATACGTCTACATATACATAGACGTGTGTAAACTGCACATGTAACAAGCAACGCAACCACAAGACAATATAAGGATGATGTGTAACTCTCTCTCGCTACTCACACTGAAGATCACTGGGACACCCTGAAAATTATTCATAAATGTGTGTGTGTGTGTGTGTGTGTGCATGTATGTGAAAGAGAGAGAGAGAGAGAGAGAGAGAGAGAGAGAGAGAGAGAGAGAGAGAGAGAGAGAGAGAGAGAGAGAGAGAGAGAGAGAGAGAGAGAGAGAGAGAGAGAGGAGCAGCTAGGCTAAAATACCTACCTACACGCGCCTATGAGTGACGCCCAAACCACTAACATGAATATTCACACCTTTCCTTCCTCCCATCTCTATCTATGTGTGTGTGTGTGTGCATGTATGTGAAAGAGAGAGAGAGAGAGAGGAGCAGCTAGGCTAAAATACCTACCTACACGTGCCTATGAGTGACGCCCAAACCACTAACATGAATATTCACACCTTTCCTTCCTCCCATCTCTATCTCTCTCTCATGTTTGCCTCTTCCCCAGAGCATCCACACGGAGAACGGGGGATCATAGCAGCCAGTGTTTTCCAAACAAACATTACGTAGCTGACACCTGTGTTATCTGCGACTCTTCTGTGCCACCTACCAGGTGTTACAACACTCTTTGTCACCTACCAGGTGTTGCACCATGGCGTCTACACGACCGGAAAAATACAAGTTATCTTGATCTCATCTACAGCGGATCTTTTAAGACGATTACGATATACAATATAGAGCTCAGGGAAATGTTAAGTCCGGTCTCCGATCCGAGGAGAGGAAAGACTGACCTTCAGTTTTGAGTACTTTACCAGCATCCAGACATCCTTCTTGAGTAGATAATAAGAGCAAGTATCACTCAGAAGACATCCAGTTGACAGAAGTGTCACAGGAATTGACCTAGTCAACAGCAGTGCCACTGGAGTAGTACACCCAGTCAACAGCAGTGCCACTGGAGTAGTACGCCCAGTCAACAAGCAGTGCCACTGGAGTAGACCTAGTCAACAGCAGTGCCACACAGTAACTAGGCACTACAATAACACACAACAAGCTTCCTCATAAATGACTCTCACCACGACACATCTCATTTCGTGCCAGAGAGAGCACAGTGTAAGATTATGTCGTCTAATTACAATTACATTTATTTTATATTGAATTCTGGTGATGGTTCTCAGTTTGGAACCTCACCTACGCCAGTACAATGACTCTCCACCAACACAACAACAGTTCCACCAGTACAATGACTCTCCACCAACACAACAACAGTTCCACCAGTACAATGACTCTCCACCAACACAACAACAGTTCCACCAGTACAATGACTCTCCACCACCACAACAACAGTTCCACCAGTACAATGACTCTCCACCAACACAACAACAGTTCCACCAGTACAATGACTCTCCACCACCACAACAACAGTTCCACCAGTACAATGACTCTCCACCAACACAACAACAGTTCCACCAGTACAATGACTCTCCATCAACACAACAACAGTTTCACCAGTACAATGACTCTCCACCAACACAACAACAGTTCCACCAGTACAATGACTCTCCACCAACACAACAACAGTTCCACCAGTACAATGACTCTCCACCAACACAACAACAGTTCCACCAGTACAATGACTCTCCACCAACACAACAACAGTTCCACCAGTACAATGACTCTCCACCAACACAACAACAGTTTCACCAGTACAATGACTCTCCACCAACACAACAACAGTTCCACCAGTACAATGACTCTCCACCAACACAACAACAGTTCCACCAGTACAATGACTCTCCACCAACACAACAACAGTTTCACCAGTACAATGACTCTCCACCAACACAACAACAGTTTCACCAGTACAATGACTCTCCACCAACATAACAACAGTTCCACCAGTACAATGACTCTCCACCAACACAACAACAGTTCCACCAGTACAATGACTCTCCACCAACACAACAACAGTTCCACCAGTACAATGACTCTCCACCAACACAACAACAGTTCCACCAGTACAATGACTCTCCATCAACACAACAACAGTTCCACCAGTACAATGACTCTCCACCACAACAACTGTTCCACCAGTACAATGACTCTCCACCAACACAACAACAGTTCCACCAGTACAATGACTCTCCACCACAACAACAGTTCCACCAGCACAATGACTCTCCACCACCACAACAACAGTTCCACCAGTACAATGACTCTCCACCAACACAACAACAGTTCCACCATATACAATGACTCCATCAACACAACAACAGTTCCACCAGTACAATGACTCTCCACCACAACAACAGTTCCACCAGCACAATGACTCTCCACCAACACAACAACAGTTCCACCAGTACAATGACTCTCCACCAACACAACAACAGTTCCACCAGTACAATGACTCTCCACCAACACAACAACAGTTCCACCAGTACAATGACTCTCCATCAACACAACAACAGTTCCACCAGTACAATGACTCTCCACCACAACAACAGTTCCACCAGCACAATGACTCTCCACCAACACAACAACAGTTCCACCAGTACAATAACTCTCCACCACCACAACAACAGTTCCACCAGTACAATGACTCTCCACCAACACAACAACAGTTCCACCAGTACAATGACTCTCCATCAACACAACAACAGTTTCACCAGTACAATGACTCTCCACCAACACAACAACAGTTTCACCAGTACAATGACTCTCCACCAACACAACAACAGTTCCACCAGTACAATGACTCTCCACCAACTTTTTACAACAGTTCCACCAGTACAATGACTCTCCACCAACACAACAACAGTTCCACCAGTACAATGACTCACCAACACAACAACAGTTCCACCAGTACAATGACTCTCCATCAACACAACAACAGTTCCACCAGTACAATGACTCTCCACCACAACAACTGTTCCTGACAATGACTCTCCACCAACACAACAACGGTTCCACCAGTACAATGACTCTCCACCACAACAACAGTTCCACCAGTACAATAACTCTCCACCACCACAACAACAGTTCCACCAGTACAATGACTCTCCACCAACACAACAACAGTTCCACCAGTACAATGACTCCACCAACACAACAACAGTTCCACCAGTACAATAACTCTCCACCACAACAACAACAGTTCCACCAGTACAATGACTCTCCACCACCACAACAACAGTTCCACCAGTACAATGACTCTCCACCAACACAACAACAGTTCCACCAGTACAATGACTCTCCACCAACACAACAACAGTTACACCAGTACAATAACTCTCCACCAACACAACAACAGCTCCACCAGTACAATGACTATCCACCACCACAACAACAGTTCCACCAGTACAATGACTCTCCACCAACACAACAACAGTTCCACCAGTACAATAACTCTCCACCAACACAACAACAGTTCCACCAGTACAATGACTCTCCACCACCACAACAACAGTTCCACCAGTACAATGACTCTCCCACCACCGCACAACAGTTTCCACCAGTTACTGCTGACTCTCCACCAACACAACAACGGTTCCACCGGTACAATAACTCTCACCACCACAACAACAGTTCCACCAGTACAATGACTCTCCACCACCACAACAGCAGTTCCACCAGTACAATGCTCACCAACACAACAACGGAGTTCCACCAGTACAATGACTCCACCAACACAACAACAGTTTCACCAGTACAATGACTCCACCAACACAACAACAGTTCCACCAGTACAATGACTCCACCAACACAACAACAGTTCCACCAGTACAATGACTCCACCAACACAACAACAGTTTCACCAGTACAATGACTCCACCAACACAACAACAGTTCCACCAGTACAATGACTCCACCAACACAACAACAGTTCCACCAGTACAATGACTCCACCAACACAACAACAGTTCCACCAGTGTTACAATGCTCCACCAACACTACAGCGGTTTCCACCAATTACAATGGCTCCCACCAACACAACAACAGTTTCACCAGTACAATGACTCCACCAACACAACAACAATTCCACCAGTACAATGACTCCACCACCACAACAACAGTTCCACCAGTACAATGACTCCACCACCACAACAACTGTTCCACCAGTACAATGACTCTCCACCACCACAACAACGTTCCACCAGTACAATGACTCTCCACCACCACAACAACTGTTCCACCAGTACAATGACTCTCCACCACCACAACAACAGTTACACCAGTACAATGACTCTCCACCAACACAACAACAGTTACACCAGTACAATGACTCTCCACCACCACAACAACTGTTCCACCAGTACAATGACTCCACCACCACAACAACAGTTCCACCAGTACAATGACTCTCCACCACCACCACAACAACAGTTCCACCAGTACAATGACTCTCCACCACCACCACAACAACAGTTCCACCAGTACAATGACTCTCCACCACCACCACAACAACAGTTCCACCAGTACAATGACTCTCCACCAACACAACAACAGTCAAATTGTTAACCTTGGTGTTGTGTCTTACAAACTCTCAGGCTACTAACTTATTGGTGATAAATTTAAGAGAATAAACAATAAATTTGTACCTTTAACACACACACATATATACAAATATATATATATATATATATATATATATATATATATATATATATATATATACAAATATATATATATATATATATATATATATATATATATATATATATATATATATATATATATATATATATATATATATATATATATATATATAACTTTTCTCTAGTGATGTTGACTTGCCCTTCGACAAATCTAGTGCTAAGTTAGCTAGATGTTTCAAGCTGTACCCATTACCAAACCTCAATACTACGGTACCTTTCTCCGGTGACAGTACTACCATGATTCACCAGTACCTGCAAATTGAAAGTAAACAGTATTAAATACAAGTGAAAATGAGAATACATTAACATCTTAAACAGAATAAACACACATCCGAGCACAAGGTACTGACAGTTGACTCTCCTTTACTGGAATACATCTTCTATCGTCAACCCAAGTGGATGCTCCGGGGAAATCAGATTTAACCATGAAATCCATCTACTGTTCATAATAAATTTTCCAGTGTATATGTGCGTAAGGGGGTTGACAGGCTGACCAGTTAGGCACCAGACGAGCCTGGCTCAAAGCCGAGCTCTGGAAGTAGACTAACTGTCGAATGTCATCAAACGTATGTATCAAAGGTAGGTAGGTAGGTAGGTAGGTAGGTACGTACGTACGTACGTACGTCGTAGATGGAGTAGGGTGGGTGGGTGGGTAGAGTGGGTGGGTGGTGGGTGGGTGGGTGGTGGGAGGGTGGGTGGTGGTGGGTGGGTAGGTGGGTGGGTGGGTGGGAGGTGGTGGGTGGGTGGGTGGGTGGGTGGGTGGGTGGGTGGGTGGGTGGGCAGGTGGGTGGGTGCAGTGGGTGGAGTGGTGAGGTGGGTGGGTGGGTAGGAGGTAGGGTGGGTGGGTGGGTGGGTGGGTGGGTGGGTGGGTGGTGGGTGGGTGGGTGGGTGGGTGGTGGGTGGGTGGGAAGTGGGTGGGGTGGTGGGAAGGTGGGTAGGGAAGGTGGGTGGGGTGGGAGGGTGGGAGGGAGGTGGGTAGGGTGGTAGGGTGGGTGGGTGAATGGTGGGTAGGTAGGTAGGTAGGTAGGTAGGTAGGTAGGTAGGTAGGTAGGTAGGTAGGTGTGTGAAGGGGAGAGTAGCGTTGATTTTAAACACGGGTAGCATTAACCGTAGATTCACACCACAGTAATACCATCATCTGTTTATGGAGTGGGAAAGATAATTATTGTTCACACACACACACACACACACACACACACACACACAGGCCAAGAGTCTATCGGCAAGTGCCTTTGACAACCGATAACTAATACACACACACACATATATATATATTATTATTTGTCCAGTGTATTATTAAATTCTTCCCAAATTCTATTAATTATAAATGGATCTAATTTATATAAACCAAAGGAAATATTCATATTATTGTCAAAACTGCTTTTTATGAAACAAGATTCAATTATATTCCTGTCGACCATGGACTTGCTTGATACTACTTTCTCAACTTTTTGAAAATCAATTGGATGGTTAAAATCTCTTACATGAATAAATAGAGCATTGGAATCTTGTCCAGTTCTAATGCTATATTTATGTTGTTTTAATCTTAGTTCGAGATTTTTACCAGTTTGACCGTAATAAACTTTATCGCAAATTTTACAAGGAATCTTATAGACACATCCATCAGCATTTTGGGGGGAATTCTTTATCAAAAGTTTTTTCACTGTATCACGATTTTTGAATACAACTTTAATATTAAAAGTCTTAAGAAGAGAAGGCATATCAACCAAGTTTTCATGGTAAAGGAGAACCAACATATTTTTAGTTGAATAAGGCTGGTTGTCCCTTTTTGGATTATAAAAAGTGTTTCTAGCAACTTTAAAAGATTTATCAATTACATTTCTTGGGTATTTTAAATCATTACCTATTTCATAAATTTTGGATATTTCCTCATCTATGAACTCAGGACTACAAATTTGTAAAGCTCTCAAAAACATTGATGAGAAAACAGTTTGACTCTATCTTGATGCGAGGAATAATGGTGGACATAGGAACAGTTATTTGTAGGTTTTCTGTAAATTTTAAATTTGAATTCATTATTACCCTTAATAATTAAAACATCTAGAAAAGGCAATGAGTTATTTTCTTCAAACTCAACAGTAAAGTTTATAGAATGGGCTAAGCTATTTAATTTTCCAAGGAAATGGTGTATATCTACATTTTTGTGCATAAGGCACAAAATATCATCAACATATCTGAACCATTTAGCTCTATTAGGGAGGATTGTGTTAAGCAACCTTGTTTCAAAAAATTCCATGTTACTTCCTTGTTTACGAAAGTTCCTGTTGATGATTTATTAAGTTTCTTATCTGAAGAACTCGTTAACTATGATTTACCATTGCCAGTTCCTACTATCATTAAACTTATTAAACTTTGCATTGTTGATGCAAAATTTGTATTTAATGATAAGTTTTACACTCAGAAGTTTGGTATGGCAATGGGAAATCCTCTTTCACCTGTTCTTAATAACCTATACATGGAATTTTTTGAAACAAGGTTGCTTAACACAATCCTCCCTAATAGAGCTAAATGGTTCAGATATGTTGATGATATTTTGTGTCTTATGCCCAAAAATGTAGATATACACCATTTCCTTGGAAAATTAAATAGCTTAGCCCATTCTATAAACTTTACTGTTGAGTTTGAAGAAAATAACTCATTGCCTTTTCTAGATGTTTTAATTATTAAGGGTAATAATGAATTCAAATTTAAAATTTACAGAAAACCTACAAATAACTGTTCCTATGTCCACTATTATTCCTCGCATCAAGATAGAGTCAAACTGTCTGTTTTCTCATCAATGTTTTTGAGAGCTTTACGAATTTGTAGTCCTGAGTTCATAGATGAGGAAATATGCAAAATTTATGAAATAGGTAATGATTTAAAATACCCAAGAAATGTAATTGATAAATCTTTTAAAGTTGCTAGAAACACTTTTTATAATCCAAAAAGGGACAACCAGCCTTATTCAACTAAAAATATGTTGGTTCTCCCTTACCATGAAAACTTGGTTGATATGCCTTCTCTTCTTAAGACTTTTAATATTAAAGTTGTATTCAAAAATCTTGATACAGTAAAAAAACTTTTGATAAAGAATTCCCCCCAAAATGCTGATGGATGTGTCTATAAGATTCCTTGTAAAATTTGCGATAAAGTTTATTACGGTCAAACTGGTAAAAATATCGAACTAAGATTAAAACAACATAAATATAGCATTAGAACTGGACAAGATTCCAATGCGCTATTTATTCATGTAAGAGATTTTAACCATCCAATTGATTTTCAAAAAGTTGAGAAAGTAGTATCAAGCAAGTCCATGGTCGACAGGAATATAATTGAATCTTGTTTCATAAAAAGCAGTTTTGACAATAATATGAATATTTCCTTTGGTTTATATAAATTAGATCCATTTATAATTAATAGAATTTGGGAAGAATTTAATAATACACTGGACAAATAATAATTTTTAAATTTTCTTGGGTAGAATAGTTTGTGGGTGAGTTGTGCAAAGGACCTATCCAAGTTGGGTCGCCGCGCGTCACATGTTTAACCGTTGTGGGATCTGATAGTGAGGTGCTGGCCAGACCCCTTATATAGCTTCCTTGGATGCTTTACTTTCATAGTTCCTTGATAATGTGAGTAGTCACGAAAGCACTTGGAATTTCTCTATTCTTTCAGAGTGGTTGTTTTGCATATATATATATATATATATGTATATATATATATATATATATATATATATATATATATATATATATATATATATATATATATATAATATATATATATATATATATAATGAAACAACCAAAATATACAATACAACAAGGATAATACATAATACAAAACACCAAGGAAGATGCATTACAAAATACACCAAGAACAATACATTATACGATACTCAAAGGATAACTACAATAAGACACCAGTAATAACTACAATAAGACACCACTAATAACTACAATAAGACACCAGTAATAACTACAATAAGACACCAGTAATAACTACAATAAGACACCAGTAATAACTACAATAAGTCACAAATGATTACAATACGGCACCGATAATAACTAGAATTAGTCACCAATAATAACTACAATAAGACACCGGTGATAACTACAATACGACACCGATAATAACTACAATTAGTCACCAATAATAACTACAATAAGACCCCAATAATAACTACAATAAGATACCAATAATAACTACAATAAGACACCAATAATAACTACAATAAGACACCAATAATAACTACAATAAGACACCAATAATAACTACAATAAGATACCAATAATAACTACAATTAGTCACCAATAATACCTACAATAAGACACCAATAATAACTACAATAAGATACCAATAATAACTACAATAAGACACCAATAATAACTACAATAAGATACCAATAATAACTACAATAAGATACCAATAATAACTACAATTAGTCACCAATAATAACTACAATAAGATACCAATAATAACTACAATAAGACACCAATAATAACTACAATAAGACACCAATAATAACTACAATAAGACACCAATAATAACTACAATAAGATACCAATAATAACTACAATTAGTCACCAATAATAACTACAATAAGACACCAATAATAACTACAATAAGATACCAATAATAACTACAATAAGATACCAATAATAACTACAATAAGACACCAATAATAACTACAATTAGTCACCAATAATAACTACAATAAGATACCAATAATAACTACAATAAGACACCAATAATAACTACAATAAGACACCAATAATAACTACAATAAGACACCAATAATAACTACAATTAGTCACCAATAATAACTACAATAAGACACCAATAATAACTACAATAAGAGACCAATAATAACTACAATTAGTCACCAATAATAACTACAATAAGACACCAATAATAACTACAATAAGATACCAATAATAACTACAATAAGACACCAATAATAACTACAATAAGATACCAATAATAACTACAATAAGATACCAATAATAACTACAATTAGTCACCAATAATAACTACAATAAGATACCAATAATAACTACAATAAGACACCAATAATAACTACAATAAGACACCAATAATAACTACAATAAGACACCAATAATAACTACAATAAGATACCAATAATAACTACAATTAGTCACCAATAATAACTACAATAAGACACCAATAATAACTACAATAAGATACCAATAATAACTACAATAAGATACCAATAATAACTACTATAAGACACCAATAATAACTACAATTAGTCACCAATAATAACTACAATAAGATACCAATAATAACTACAATAAGACACCAATAATAACTACAATAAGACACCAATAATAACTACAATAAGACACCAATAATAACTACAATAAGATACCAATAATAACTACAATTAGTCACCAATAATAACTACAATAAGACACCAATAATAACTACAATAAGATACCAATAATAACTACAATAAGACACCAATAATAACTACAATAAGACACCAATGATAACTACAATAAGACACCGGTGATAACTACAACAAGTCACCAATGATAACTACAAGACACCAGTGGCAACTACAATAAGACACGAGTGATAACTACAGTAATAACTACAATAAGACACCAGTGATAACTACAATAAGACACTAGTAATAATTACAATAAGTCACCAATGATAACTACAATAATGACTACAATAAGACACCAATAATAACTACATAAGACACCAGTGATAACTACAATAAGACACCAATAATAACTACAATAAGACACCAGTGATAACTACAAAAATAAACACAAAGCATCAGTGATAACTACAATAATAACTACAAGAAGACGCAAGTGATAACTACAATAATAACTACAATAAGTCACCAATAATAATTACAATAAGACACCAGTGATAACTACAATAATAACTACAATAAGACACCAGTGATAACTACAATAAAACACCGATAATAACTACAATAAGACACCAGTGATAACTACAATAAGACACCAGTAATAACTACAATAAAACAACGATAATAACTACAATAAGACACCAATAATAAGAACAATAAGACACCAATAATAACTACAATAAGGCACCAGTGATAACGACAATAAGACACCAATAATAACTACAATAAGACAACAATAATTACTACAATAAGACACCAGTGATAACAACAATAATAACTACAATAAGACACCAGTGATAACTACAATAATAACTACAATAAGACACTAATAATAACTACAATAAGACACGAATAATAACTACAATAAGACACCAGTGATAACTACAATAAGACACAAGTGATAACTACAATAATAACTACAATAAGACACCAATAATAACTACAATAAAACACCAGTGATCACTACAATAATAACTACAATAAGACACCAGTGATAACTACAATAAGACACCAATAATAACTATAATAAGGCACCAATAATAACTACAATAAGACACCAATAATAACTACAATAAGACACCAGTGATAACTACAAAAAGGCACCAATAATAACTATAAGACACCGATAATAACTACAATAAGACACCAATAATAACTACAATAAGACACCAGTGATAACTATAATAAGACACCAATAATAACTACAATAAGACACCAGTGATAACTACAATATTAACTACAATAAGACACCAGTGATAACTAAAATAAGACACCAATAATAACTACAATAACACACCAATAATAACTACAATGAGACACCAATAATAACTACAATAAGACACCAAAAATAACTACAATAAGACACCAGTGATAACTACCATAAAAAATGCAATAAGACACCAATAATAACTACAATAAGACACTAATAATAACTACAATAAGACATCAATAATAACTACAACAAGACACCAGTAATAACTACAATAAAACATCAGTAGTAACTACAATAAGACACCAGTGATAACTACAATAAGACACCAATGATAACTGCAATAAGACACCAATAATAACTACAATAAGACACCAGTGATAACTACAGTTATAACTACAATAAGACACCAATAATAACTACAATAAGACACCAATAATAACTACAATAAGATACCAATAATAACTACAATAAGATACCAATAATAACTACAATAAGACACCAGTGATAACTACAGTTATAACTACAATAAGACACCAATAATAACTACAATAAAAAAACCAGTGATAACTACAGTTATAACTACAATAAGACACCAATAATAACTACAATAAGACACCAATAATAACTACAATAAGATACCAATAATAACTACAATAAGATACCAATAATAACTACAATAAGACACCAGTGACAACTACAGTTATAACTACAATAAGACACCAATAATAACTACAATAAGACACCAATAATAACTACAATAAGACACCAATAATAACTACAATAAGATACAAATAATAACTACAATAATACACCAATAATAACTACAATAAGACACCAGTGATAACTACAATAAGACACGAATAATAACTACAATAAGACACCAGTGATAACTACAATAAGACACAAGTGATAACTACAATAATAACTACAATAAGACACCAATAATAACTACAATAAAACACCAGTGATCACTACAATAATAACTACAATAAGACACCAATAATAACTATAATAAGGCACCAATAATAACTACAATAAGACACCTATAATAACTACAATAAGACACCAGTGATAACTACAAGACACCAATAATAACTATAAGACACCGATAATAACTACAATAAGACACCAATAATAACTAGAATAAAACACCTACAATAACTACAATAAGACACCAGTGATAACTATAATAAGACACCAATAATAACTACAATAAGACACCAGTGATAACTACAATACTAACTACAATAAGACACCAGTGATAACTAAAATAAGACACCAATAAAAACTACAATAACACACCAATAATAACTACAATGAGACATCAATAATAACTACAATAAGACACCAATAATAACTACAATAAGACACCAGTGATAACTACCATAAAAACTGCAATAAGACACCAATAATAACTACAATAAGACACTAATAATAACTACAATAAGACATCAATAATAACTACAATAAGACACCAGTAATAACTACAATAAAACATCAGTAATAACTACAATAAGACAACAGTGATAACTACAATAAGACACCAATGATAACTAAAATAAGACACCAATAAAAACTACAATAACACACCAATAATAACTACAATAAGACACCAATGATAACTAAAATAAGACACCAATAAAAACTACAATAACACACCAATAATAACTACAATAAGACACCAGTGATAACTAAAATAAGACACCAATAAAAACTACAATAACACACCAATAATAACTACAATGAGACATCAATAATAACTACAATAAGACACCAATAATAACTACAATAAGACACCAGTGATAACTACCATAAAAACTGCAACAAGACACCAATAATAACTACAATAAGACACTAATAATAACTACAATAAGACATCAATAATAACTACAATAAGACACCAGTAATAACTACAATAAAACATCAGTAATAACTACAATAAGACAACAGTGATAACTACAATAAGACACCAATGATAACTGCAATAAGACACCAATAATAACTACAATAAGACACCAGTGATAACTACAGTTATAACTACAATAAGACACCAATAATAACTACAATAAGACACCAATAATAACTACAATAAGATACCAATAATAACTATAATAAGATACCAATAATAACTACATTAAGACACAAGTGATAACTACAGTTATAACTACAATAAGACACCAATAATAACTACAATAAGAAACCAGTGATAACTACAGTTATAACTACAATAAGACACCAATAATAACTACAATAAGACACCAATAATAACTACAATAAGATACCAATAATAACTATAATAAGATACCAATAATAACTACATTAAGACACAAGTGATAACTACAGTTATAACTACAATAAGACACCAATAATAACTACAATAAGACACCAATAATAACTACAATAAGATACCAATAATAACAACAATAAGATACCAATAATAACTACAATAAGACACCAGTGATAACTACGGTTATAACTACAATAAGACACCAATAATAACTACAATAAGATACCAATAATAACTACAATAAGATACCAATAATAACTACAATAAGACACCAGTGATAACTACAGTTATAACTACAATAAGACACCAATAATAACTACAATAAGACACCAATAATAACTACAATAAGACACCAATAATAACTACAATAAGATACCAATAATAACTACAATAATACACCAATAATAACTACAATAAGACACCAGTGATAACTACAATAAGACGCCAATAATAACTACAATAGGACACCACTAATGACAACAATAAGACACCAGTAATAACTACAACAGATATTTAAGAATTAAGAATATAAAAATACTGACTTATGAATATGTAAAATTTAACCTATTATCATATTTTTTCTAAATTTTCCTGAATTAGTTTTCCAATATTCCAAAATATTCCCCCCTCCATAACCTCATCCTCCACCCCTCCATAAGCTCATCCTCCACCCCCTCCATAACCTCATCCTCCACCCCCTCCATAACCTCATCCTCCACCCCGCCATAACCTCATCCTCCACCCCTCCATAACCTCATCCTCCACCCCCTCCATAACCTCATCCTCCACCCCCTCCATAACCTCATCCTCCACCCCCTCCATAAGCTTATCCTCCACCCCCTCCATAACCTCATCCTCCACCCCTCCATAACCTCATCCTCCACCCCTCCATAACCTCATCCTCCACCCCTCCATAACCTCATCCTCCACCCCCTCCATAACCTCATCCTCCCCCCCCTCCATACCCTCACCCTCCACCCCCTCCATAACCTCATCCTCCACCCTCCATAACCCCTCATCCTTCACCCCCTCCATAACCTCATCCTCCACCCCTCCATAACCTCATCCTCCACCCCTCCATAACCTCATCCTCCCCCTCCATAACCTCATCCTCCACCCCCTCCATAACCTCATCCTCCACCCCTCCATAACCTCATCCTCCACCCCCTCCATAACCTCATCCTCCACCCCTCCATAACCTCATCCTCCACCCCCCTCCATAACCTCATCCTCCACCCCCTCCATAACCTCATCCTCCACCCCCTCCATAACCTCATCCTCCACCCCTCCATAACCTCATCCTTCCCCCCCTCCATAACCTCATCCTCCACCCCCCTCCATAACCTCACCCTCCACCCCTCCATAACCTCATCCTCCACCCCTCCATAACCCTCATCCTTCACCCCTCCATAACCTCATCCTCCACCCCCTCCATAACCTCATCCTCCACCCCCTCCATAACCTCATCCTCCCCCTCCATAACCTCATCCTCCACCCCTCCATAACCTCATCCTCCACCCCCTCCATAACCTCATCCTCCACCCCTCCATAACCTCATCCTCCACCCCTCCATAACCTCATCCTCCACCCATCCATAACCTCATGCTCCACCCCCTCCATAACCTCATCCTCCACCCCTCCATAACCTCATCCTCCACCCCTCCATAACCTCATCCTCCACCCCTCCATAACCTCATCCTCCACCCCCTCCATAACCTCATCCTCCACCCCCTCCATAACCTCATCCTCCACCCCCTCCATAACCTCACCCTCCACAACCTCATCATCCACCCCCTCCATAACCTCATCCTCCGTCCCCTCCATAACCTCATCCTCCACCCCCTCCATAACCTCATCCTCCACCCCCTCCATAACCTCATCCTCCGTCCCCTCCATAACCTCATCCTCCACCCCCTCCATAACCTCATCCTCCACCCTCTCCATAACATCATCCTCTACCCCCTCCATAACCTCATCCTCCACCCTCTACATAACCTCATCCTCCATGCCCTCCATAACCTCATCCTCCACCCCCATAACCTCATCCTCCACAACCTCATCCTCCACCCCCTCCATAGCCTCCTCCTCCACCCCCTCCATAACCTCATCCTCCACCCCTCTATAACCTCATCCTCCACTCCCTCCATAACCTCATCCGCCACCCCCTCCATAACCTCATCCTCCACCTCCTCCATAACTTCATCCTCCACCCCCTCCATAACCTCATCTTCCACCCCCTCCATAACCTCATCCTCCATTCCTCCATAACCTCCATCTTCCATCCCCTCCATAATCTCCATCGACCCCCTCCATAACCTCATCTTCCACCCCTCCATAACCTCATCCTCCATAACCTCATCTTCCATCCCCTCCATAACATCATCCTCCACCCCCTCCATAATCTCATCTTCCATCCCCTCCATAACCTCATCCTCCACCCCTCCATAACCTCATCTTCCACCCCTCCATAACCTCATCCTCCATCCCCTCCATAACCTCATCTTCCATCCCCTCCATAACCTCATCCTCCATCCCCTCCATAACCTCATCCTCCATCCCCTCCATAACCTCATCCTCCATCCCCTCCATAACCTCATCCTCCACCCCTTCCCTAACCTTATCCTCCACCGTTCCCTTTCCCCCTTTTCTTTCTTTATCCTCTTCTTTTTCCTCCTCTTTACCTCTACCACAATTACCATCTACTTATAACACGTCTACCACCATCTTTACCACTATCTCCTCCTAGAATAATAGTGATAATAATAATACTGTATGTTGGGAAGGTGGGTGGGGGGTGAGGTAGGGGAGGAGTGAGAGAGGCTGACCAGCTTGGGTCAACTCTCATCCACCAATCCCTCATCCTCCACCTCCATAACCTCATCCTCCACCCTGTCCATAGCCTCCTCCTCCATAACCTCATCCACCCTCCCCCTATAACCTCATCCTCCACCCCTCCATAATCTCATCCTCCACCCCCTCCATAACCTCATCCTCCACCTCCCTCCATAACTTCATCCTCCACCCTCCTCCATAACCTCATCCTCCACCCCCTCCATAACCTCATCCTCCATCCCCTCCATAACCTCATCTTCCATCCCCACTATAACCTCATCCTCCACCCCTCCATAACCTCATCTTCCATCCCCTCCATAACCTCATCCTCCACCCCTCTATAACCTCATCCTCCACCCCCTCCATAACCTCATCCTCCACCCCCTCCCTAACCTCATCCTCCACCCCCTCCATAACTTCATCCTCCACCCACCTCCATAACCTCATCTTCCATCTCCTCCATAACCTCATCCTCCACCCATCCATAACCTCATCTTCCATCCCCTTCATAACCTCATCCTCCACCCCCTCCATAACCTCATCCTCCACCCCCTCCATAGCCTCATCCTCCATCTCCTCCATAACCTCATCCTCCACCCCCTCCATAACCTCATCCTCCACCCCTCCATAACCTCATCCTCCACCCCTCCATAACCTCATCCTCCACCCCCTCCATAACCTCATCCTCCACCCCCTCCATAACCTCATCCTCCAACCCCTCCATAACCTCATCCCTCATCCCCACCATAACCTCATCCTCCACCCCCTCCATAACCTCATTCTCCACCCCCTCCATAACCTCATCCTCCACCCCCTCCATAACCTCATTCTCCACCCCCTCCATAACCTCTCCCTCCACCCCTCCATAACCTCATCATCCACCCCCTCCATAACCTCATCCTCCGTCCCCTCCATAACCTCATCCTCCACCCCCTCCATAACCACATCCTCTGTCCCCTCCATAACCTCATCCTCCACCCCCTCCATAACCTCATCCTCCACCCCCTCCATAACCTCATCCTCCACCCCCTCCATAACCTCATCCTCCACCCCCTCCATAACCTCATCCTCCACCCCCTCCATAACCTCATCCTCCACCTTCTACATAACCTCATCCTCCATCCCCTCCATAACCTCATCCTCCATCCCCTCCATAACCTCATCCTCCACCCCGTCCATAGCCTCCTCCTCCTCCATAACCTCATCCTCCACCCCTCTATAACCTCATCCTCCACTCCCTCCATAACCTCATCCTCCACCCCCTCCATAACCTCATCCTCCACCTCCCTCCATAACTTCATCCTCCACCCCCCTCCATAACCTCATCTTCCACCCCCTCCATAACCTCATCCTCCATTCCCTCCATAACCTCATCTTCCATCCCCTCCATAACTTCATCCTCCACCCCCCTCCATAACCTCATCTTCCACCCCCTCCATAACCTCATCCTCCATAACCTCATCTTCCATCCCCTCCATAACTTCATCCTCCACCCCCCTCCATAATCTCATCTTCCATCCCCTCCATAACCTCATCCTCCACCCCCTCCATAACATCATCTTCCACCCCCTCCATAACCTCATCCTCCATCCCCTCCATAACCTCATCCTCCACCCCCTCCATAACCTCATCCTCCACCTCCCTCCATAACTTCATCCTCCACCCCCTCCATAACCTCATCTTCCACCCCTCCATAACGTCATCCTCCATAACCTCATCTTCCATCCCCTCCATAACTTCATCCTCCACCCCCCTCCATAACCTCATCTTCCATCCCCTCCATAACCTCATCTTCCACCCCCTCCATAACCTCATCTTCCAGCCCCTCCATAACCTCATCATCCACCCCCTCCATAACCTCATCTTCCATCCCCTCCATAACTTCATCCTCCACCCCCCTCCATAACCTCATCTTCCATCCCCTCCATAACCTCATCCTCCACCCCCTTCATAACCTCATCTTCCACCCCCTCCATAACCTCATCCTCCATACCCTCCATAACCTCATCTTCCATCCCCTCCATAACCTCATCCTCCACCCCCTCCATAACTTCATCTTCCACCCCCTCCATAACCTCATCCTCCATCCCCTCCATAACCTCATCTTCCATCCCCTCCGTAACCTCATCCTCCATCCCCTCCATAACCTCATCCTCCATCCCCTCCATAACCTCATCCTCCACCCCTTCCCTAACCTTATCCTCCACCGTTCCCTTTCCCCCTTTTCTTTCTTTATCCTCTTCTTTTTCCTCCTCTTTACCTCTACCACAATTACCATCTACTTATAACACGTCTACCACCATCTTTACCACTATCTCCTCCTAGAATAATAGTGATAATAATAATACTGTATGTTGGGAAGGTGGGTGGGGGGTGAGGTAGGGGAGGAGTGAGAGAGGGGTTGACCAGCTTGGGTCAACCTCATCCTCCATAACCTCATCCTCCACCCCCTCCATAACCTCATCCTCCACCCCGTCCATAGCCTACTCTTCTACCCCTCTATAACCTCATCCACCACCCCTCCATAATCTCATCCTCCACCCCCTCCATAACCTCATCCTCCACCTCCCTCCATAACTTCATCCTCCACCCTCCTCCATAACCTCATCCTCCACCCCCTCCATAACCTCATCCTCCATCCCCTCCATAACCTCATCTTCCATCCCCTCTATAACCTCATCCTCCACCCCTCTATAACCTCATCCTCCACCCCTCCATAACCTCATCTTCCATCCCCTCCATAACCTCATCCTCCACCCCTCTATAACCTCATCTTCCACCCCCTCCATAACCTCATCCTCCACCCCCTCCATAACCTCATCCTCCACCTCCCTCCATAACTTCATCCTCCACCCCCCTCCATAACCTCATCTTCCATCTCCTCCATAACCTCATCCTCCACCCATCCATAACCTCATCTTCCATCCCCTCCATAACCTCATCCTCCACCCCCTCCATAACATCATCCTCCACCCCCTCCTTAGCCTCATCCTCCACCTCCTCCATAACCTCATCCTCCACCCCCGCCATAACCTCATCCTCCACCTCCCTCCATAACTTCATCCTCCACCCCCCTCCATAACCTCATCCTTCACCCCCTCCATAACCTCATCCTTCACCCCCTCCATAACCTCATCCTCCACCCCGTCCATAACCTCATCCTCCATCCCCTCCATAACCTCATCTTCCAAAAGGACTTGGGGGTTATGGTGAGCAGCAACCTTAAACCAAGACAAGAATTCCTAAGCGTACGTAATAAGGCAAATAGATTACTGGGATTTATATCAAGAAGTGTAAGCAACAGAAGTCCATAGGTCATACTGCAGCTTTATACATCATTAGTAAGGCCTCACCTAGATTATGCAGCTCAGTTCTGGTCTCCATATTACAGAATGGACATAAATTCGTTAGAAAACATTCAGCGTAGGATGACTAAATTAATACATAGCATTAGAAATCTTCCTTATGAAGAAAGATTGAAGACTCTTAAGTTACATTCACTTGTTAGACGAACGAAGAATGAGGGGAGACCTGATCGAAGTGTATAAGTGGAAGATAGGTATTAATAAAGGGGATATTAACAAGGTCTTGAGGATATCTCTCCAAGAGAGAACCCGCAGTAATGGATTTAAATTAGATAAGTTTAGATTCAGAAAGGACATAGGAAAGTATTGGTTTGGAAATAGGGTAGTTGATGAGTGGAACAGTCTACCTAGTTGGGTTATTGAGGCTGGGACTTTGGGTAGTTTCAAATTTAAGTTGGATAAGTACATGAGTGGGAGGGGTTGGATTTGAGTGGGACTTTCACATCAGAGCTTATTTCTTGGGTGGCATTGAAAATTGGGTTGGGCAAATGTTTTGTTAGTGGGATGAATTGTAAAGGACCTGCCTAGTATGGGCCAACAGGCCTCCTGCAGTGTTCCTCCTTTCTTATGTTCTTATCCCCTCCATAACCTCATCCTCCACCCCTCCATAACCTCATCCTCCACCCCTTCCCTAACCTTATCCTCCACCGTTCCCTTCCCCCCTTTTCTTTCTTTATCCTCTTCTTTTTCCTCCTCTTTACCTCTACCACAATTACCATCTACTTATAACACGTCTACCACCATCTTTACCACTATCTCCTCCTAGAATAATAGTGATGATAATAATAATACTGTATGTTGGCAAGGTGGGTGGGGGGTGAGGTATGGGAGGAGTGAGGGAGGGGTTGACCAGCTTGGGTAATGAGGCAACTAGTGAGCGTAATTGGTGCAGGCTGGTCTCACTGTCTAATGAGGCCACAAACGAATCTGACTACTGTTCCCTACGGCAGAGGCAGTTAGTTTTGTGCACGGTGTTTACATGAGTTCTCTTTCTCTCTCTCTCTCTCTCTCTCTCTGTAAATGTGTGTATGTGCGTGCATGTGTAAGCCTTTGAGCGCGTGTATTCGTGCCTTTGTACACAACGTACTCATCGTAAAATATTGAGCACCAGCTGCCACTCCCCACCTGATTAAGAAAGATCAAAATCTTCAGAGGCAAATGTTTGCAACTAGAGTAGTCATAGGGTTAAGAAAGGTACACTGAGAGGAAAATAAAGAAATTTAACCTGTTGACCTTGGGAGAGAGGAGGAAAAAGGAAGGGGGGACATGATTATGACGTATAAAATACTCAGATTAACATACTGTATAATGTGATTGCCATGTACAAAGAACCGATGATGGAAGTTAAAAGCAGATAAGCCTCTCTTTCTCTCTCTCTCTCTCTCTCACACACACAGTTTCAGTTTTAAGAACAGGTACGATAGTGCCCAAAAGGTTGGGAGGGAGTATAACTGGCAAGCAGCAAGGCGAGAGATGGGCCCAGAAGCTAAGACTCCACCACATAAAGGTGAGTACATACAGGTGAGAGTACATAATGACTCAACAGCTGACAAACAGTCATCACCAACTACAGTATTCCCACCAACAACCTCATGCATCCTTATAATTAATCCAGGCAGAGAACCGCCCATTACACCCAGCAACCATTTAAATGCTATTAAGAAGGTGGGAGAGAGTGAAGGAGAGAGAGAGAGAGAGAGAGAGAGAGAGAGAGAGAGAGAGAGAGAGAGAGAGAGAGAGAGAGAGAGAGAGAGAGAGAGAGAGAGAGAGAGGCCTTGAGTATGCTCCACTTTCTTAGTTTGCCTGCCCCCCTTCCCTCTCATCTGCGACTGCTTGACAGAGTAGAGAACAGAGCAAGACGTCTCATCTCTCGCCTGGACCCATCCTGGATAGATCTGTCATTTCAGCAGAGCCTTCAACACAGGAGGGATGTGGGTGGCCTTACTGTTATGTACAAGGCCAATACTGTCAAAGTACCACACTTGGATCCACTTCGAGAACAGCGTGAAACAAGCTTTTATACCACAAGACGGGCAGAAAGCAGCAACTTCACTCTGGCTGTACCCTCCTCCAGAACATCACTCCATCTGAGATCATATATACCCAGGATGACTCGAGTATGGAACACATTCGTACAGCATAATGATGTCAACGAGATAAAGTCAGTTGATCAAATGAAAATGCTGGCCCACAGATGGCTCCAACTTCATCCTGTTCCCTGCTTGTATGTCTCATAACAATAAAAATGTTTTCAAATGAGCTGATGTAGGTAACAGCTCTTAGCTTGCCAATAAAGTTAGGAATCCTTAACCTGTAAATATCTTGTCAATAAAACTAGGGATCCTTAACCTAACCTTGTCAAACCCTGTGTAAAAAAAAGAGAGAGGGAGGGAGAGATAAAAAGATAAAAGAGATAAAAAGAGAGAAAAGGAGAGAAAAAAGAAAAAATAGAGAGAGAGAGAGAGAGAGAAAGAGGAGGGGGTGCTGGTGGTCGCACCCAGTGAGAAATGATAGTCTGAGCACCGCCTGACTCTCAGTCACAATACACTAATGTATCGGAGCCATGCAACAAAATATGACGGTAGTCAGTGGTGGAGACTGTGAGGGAGAAGTGTTGGTGCTGTTGTACTGAGTGTGGTAGTCAGTGGTGGAGACTGTGAGGGAGAAGTGTTGGTGCTGTTGTACTGAGTGTGGTAGTCAGTGGTGGAGACTGTGAGGGAGAAGTTTTGGTGCTGTTGTACTGAGTGTGGTAGTCAGTGGTGGAGACTGTGAGGGAGAAGTTTTGGTGCTGTTGTACTGAGTGTGGTAGTCAGTGGTGGAGACTGTGAGGGAGAAGTTTTGGTGCTGTTGTACTGAGTGTGGTAGTCAGTGGTGGAGACTGTGAGGGAGAAGTGTTGGTGCTGTTGTACTGAGTGTGGTATTCAGTGGTGGAGACTGTGAGGGAGAAGTGTTGGTGCTGTTGTACTGAGTGTGGTAGTCAGTGGTGGAGACTGTGAGGGAGAAGTGTTGGTGCTGTTGTACTGAGTGTGGTAGTCAGTGGTGGAGACTGTGAGGGAGAAGTGTTGGTGCTGTTGTACTGAGTGTGGTAGTCAGTGGTGGAGACGGTGAGGGAGAAGTGTTGGTGCTGTTGTACTGAGTGTGGTAGTCAGTGGTGGAGACTGTGAGGGAGAACTGTTGGTGTTGTTGTACTGAGTGTGGTAGTCAGTGGTGGAGACGGTGAGGGAGAAGTGTTGGTGCTGTTGTACTGAGTGTGGTAGTCAGTGGTGGAGACGGTGAGGGAGAAGTGTTGGTGCTGTTGTACTGAGTGTGGTAGTCAGTGGTGGAGACTGTGAGGGAGAACTGTTGGTGCTGTTGTACTGAGTGTGGTAGTCAGTGGTGGAGACGGTGAGGGAGAAGTGTTGGTGCTGTTGTACTGAGTGTGGTAGTCAGTGGTGGAGACGGTGAGGGAGAAGTGTTGGTGCTGTTGTACTGAGTGTGGTATTCAGTGGTGGAGACGGTGAGGGAGAAGTGTTGGTGCTGTTGTACTGAGTGTGGTAGTCAGTGGTGGAGACTGTGAGGGAGAAGTGTTGGTGCTGTTGTACTGAGTGTGGTAGTCAGTGGTGGAGACTGTGAGGGAGAAGTTTTGGTGCTGTTGTACTGAGTGTGGTAGTCAGTGGTGGAGACTGTGAGGGAGAAGTGTTGGTGCTGTTGTACTGAGTGTGGTAGTCAGTGGTGGAGACTGTGAGGGAGAAGTTTTGGTGCTGTTGTACTGAGTGTGGTAGTCAGTGGTGGAGACTGTGAGGGAGAAGTTTTGGTGCTGTTGTACTGAGTGTGGTAGTCAGTGGTGGAGACTGTGAGGGAGAAGTATTGTTGTTGTTGTACTGAGTGTGGTAGTCAGTGGTGGAGACTGTGAGGGAGAAGTGTTGGTGCTGTTGTACTGAGTGTGGTAGTCAGTGGTGGAGACTGTGAGGGAGAAGTTTTGGTGCTGTTGTACTGAGTGTGGTAGTCAGTGGTGGAGACTGTGAGGGAGAAGTTTTGGTGCTCATGAAAAATCCAGAGTTCAGTCATTTATGACTCTCTTATTCTAGTTTTGGTAATGCTATATCATTCAAGTATGTATATATGTATGCATATATACATACGTATGTATGCAACATTTTTATAAACTTGTCAGATGAAGTCTACATTATGTTTCTCTCTCAATCGTTTATCTTCCTCTACGTTTCTCTTTATAAATCGTTCATCCTCATCCATGCTTCTTTCCATCAGTCATTCATCTTCCTCCACTCTGTCTCTCTCTTTCTCTCTCTCTTCAATAACCATCTGATAAGTTTTCTCAACCATATTACTGTAAAGAAAAAATCCTATTACAATTTACATTTACAAGCTGCTACGAAGTGAACTTGGTGTAATTCTATATGCTCACATACTTGTTGTGAACTTGTTGTGGCTAAGGAAGCTTGAGTCACGGCTCATTGTCCTCTAGCTTATTATCTCATAAGCTGTCACGAACTTCTCTTAAAACTGTGTATGTAGTGTGTGTGCGGAGTGGAAGGCCTGGATTTTTGTATGCGTAAGAGTGGGAGAGAGTTGCTAGGTAGGTTGAGCTTAATTTAACCTATCCAACATCAGTCAAGAATACTGCAATACCTAAAATAAGGTTTAGAATAAACTTTCAACATATATACACTCAGGTATACACATCACTTGGGGGACTGTCTGGGGTTTATGTATGTATAAGGCAGGTGATTGGCTGGGGTTTGTGTGTTCAGGGTTGAAGGGTGTGTATGCTGGAGCATCAGTGTCTTCGAGGGCAAAACAAGACCCAGTGTTGGCTCCGTAACTATATACATACATATATATATATATATATATATATATATATATATATATATATATATATATATATATATATATATATATATATATATATATATATATATATATATATATATATATATATATATATATATATATATATATATATATATATATATATATATATATATATATATATATATATATATATATATATATATATATATATATATATATATATATATATATGTATATATATGTCGTGCCGAATAGGCAGAACTTGCGATCTTGGCTTAAATAGCAACGCTCATCTTGCCATATAGGACAAGTGAAAATTTGTGTATGCAATAATTTCGCCAAAATTATTCTGAACCTAACGAAAAAAATATATTTCACTGTGTTTGTTTAGTATTAAATTATTGTAAACAAATCTAAAATATATTTAGTTGGGTTAGGCTAAAATAAATTGTTCTTGTTATAATAAGGTTAGGTAAGTTTTCTAAGATTCTTTTGGTGCAAAATTAAATTTTTTTACATTTAAATTAATAAAAAATATATATCTTTAAACGTATAAGAGAAAATTTTAGAAAGGACTTAATTTTAAATAAGTTCTTGCTAATTGACCAGTTTTACATATTCGGCACGACATATATATATATATATATATATATTGTGGCATGCAAAGAGTACGTAACCTTTATTCGGCGCATGTACACACCCTCATTTACAGGCTATCTCCCCCAACCAGCGAACCAGGTTGCTAAGAGTTGATGATGGGGCCCCGTCGTTCAACTAGTGACCAGGTTCTAGCCAATAAGATGGTTTTGGCATTGCAGAGGTTATGTGGGTACCGCTCTCCTGTCTGCTCTTGTCATTCCCATTCTAGAGCTGGTTGAAGCACGGTCTGCTATCTTGTGGCTTCTATTTCTGCCTTGCTTACCGTGGAGTGCACTATACTTATCACTGTACATAGTGTACATATTGCTGTTCTAAATTGGTGAAGGATAATATAAGTCTAAACTTTTTCTGCTGTGTTTATTTTGCTCCCATTACACCCGGGATAACAGGCCATTTGGATTCCTGGGTTGTAATATATATATATATATATATATATATATATATATATATATATATATATATATATATATATATATATATATATATATATATATATATATATATATGTATATATATATGTCGTGCCGAATAGGCAGAACTTGCGATCTTGGCTTAAATATCAACGCTCATCTTGCCATATAGGACAAGTGAAAATTTGTGTATGCAATAATTTCGCCAAAATCATTCTGAACCTAACGAAAAAAAATATATTTCACTGTGTTTGTTTAGTATTAAATTACTGTAAACAAATCGAAAATATATTTAGTTGCGTTAGGCTAAAATAAATTGTTCTTGTTATAATAAGGTTAGGTAAGTTTTCTAAGATTCTTTTGGTGCAAAATTATAAATTTTTACATTGACATTAAAGAAAAAAATATATCTTTAAACTTATAAGAGAAAATTTTAGAAAGGACTTAATTTTAAATGAGTTCTTGCTAATTGATCAGTTTTACATATTCGGCACGACATATATATATATATATATATATATATATATATATATATATATATATATATATATATATATATATATATATATATATATATATATATATATATATGGTGATGGTGTTGGGTGGTTGAGGCAGCTGTGAGCTCTGAGGCAGAGGTCAGTGTGGAGGCCACACGTGTGACCACGCATGTAATGAGACCACCACTACCATCAATCACGGTCTCTCACCACCACCACCAACACCACACAGGGTCTCTCATCACCACCACCAACAATACCAACACCATACACGGTCTTTCACCACCAACAACACCATCAATCACGGTCTCTCACCACCACCAATCACACTCTCTCATCATAACCACTAGGAGAAGAGTACTGAAGCACCTTGAAAGCAACGGATTCATAAACAGCCAGTACAGTTTCAGAAATAGAAAATCCTGTCTCACAAATCTGCTAAGAGATCTATGACAAGGTAACGACAATTAGGCAAGAAAGGGATAGGCTGACTATATTTTTGGACTGTAAGAAGGCGTTCGACACATTACCTCACAGAGACTGAGAGAAAAAACTAAAAGAACATTTAGGAATAATAGATAAAGCACAACAGTGGAATACCTAACATAAACAAAAGAACGAGTTCATGTCTGTGAGGAGGTGTCGGGATGGGCGAGTGTGTTAATGACATGACAGAAGAAATTCAAGTCAGAGGTGTCCTTGTTCTCAGATAACATAACTAACGAGGTGAATACAAACAGGAACAGACCGGGAAATACCATAAATGATTCTGGATACGCTGCGGGATTGGTCTAACAAGTGGCTATAAGAATCTGATCCCAGCAAATGAACTTACGAAAATCGGGGAAGGGCAAAGAAGACCAGAAATAGAGTAGAGGCTCTGAAAACAAATGCTGCAAACTTCCCTGAAAGAGAAGGATCTCGGGGGAAGCATAGTTCCGAGCGCTTCGCCTGAGGAAAACATCAACCGAATAACAACCGCAGCAAATGCGAGGCTGGCAAATTTAAGGATGGCTTTCTGGAACCTCAGCAAGAAGGCATTCACAACCCTATACATAGCATATATCAGGCCTAGCCTGGAATATGCAGCGCCGATATGGAACCCGCATCTTACAAAGTATGTCAGGAAGTTGGAGAAAGTGCAAAGGTTTGCTACAAGACTAGTACCAGAGTTGAGAGATATGATCTATGAGGAACGACTCGAGGAGCTAAACCTGACGACACTAGAGGACAGAGGGACCAGGGGCGACATGATTACAAAGTACAAAATACTGAGGGTAGACAGGACGGGCCTGTTTGAGAGGCGGGTCTATGGTACTCGAGGAAGTACAACGACCTAGATAGTGAAGTAGATGAGGCAGAATTCATACATAGCTTCAAGAAGAAGTACGATAGGGCTCTCGAAGTCAGGAGAGAATGAATCAAGTAGCAGGCAGCGACGAGGCGGGGGCGAATAGCTGAGACTCGTCCCATGCAACCAAAACTAGGTGAATACACGATCTCTCCCCCCACAACACAATTACCATCACCATAACTAGTACTAGCAACACTACAAGTAACACCACCAGCATCACCACCACGATAACAACCATCACCGCCACAACCAGCAACATAATCACAAGCATCACCACCAGCTTGCATCAGCACCACAACCAGCATCACCACCACAGTCAACATCACCACCACAACCAACATCACCGCCACAATCAACATCACCACCAGTCAGCATCACCAGCACAGTCAACATCACCACCACAACCAGCATCACCATCGCAACCAGCATCACCACCACAACCAGCATCACCACCACCACACCCAACATCACCGCTACAACCAGCATCACCACCACCACAACCAGCATCACCACCACCACACCCAACATCACCGCCACAACCAGCATCGCCACCACAACTAGCATCACCACCACAACCAGCATCACCACAGTATCACCACCACAACCAACATCACAACCAGCATCACCACCACAGCATCACCACAACAACCAGCATCACCACCACAGTATCACCAACACAACCAACATCACCACAGACAGCATCACCACCACAACCATCACCACCACAACCAGCATCACCACCACAACCATCACCACCATAAACATCACCACATCCAGCGTCACCACCACAACCAACATCACCACCACAACCAATATCACCACCACAACCAGCATCACCACCACAACCATCATCACCACAACCAGCGTCACCACCACAACCAGCATCACCACCACAACCAGCGTCACCACCACAGCCAGGACCACCACTACAGTCAGCATCACCACCGCAACCAGCATCACCACCGCAACCAGCATCACCAGCACAGTCAACATCAGCACCACAACCAGCATCACCACCACAACCAGCGTCACCACTACGACCGGCATCACCACCACCACAACCAGCATCACCACCACAACCAGCATCACCACCACCACAACCAGCATCACCACCATAACCAACATCACCGCCACAACCAGCATCACCACCACAACCAACATCACCGCCACAGCATCACCAGCACAGTCAACATCAGCATCACCACCACGGCAACCAATACCACTACCACAACCAGCATCACCACCATAACCGGCATCACCACCACAACCATCATCACCACAACCAGCATCACCACCACAACCAACATCACCACAACAACCAACATCACCACAACGAGCATCACCACCACAACCAGCATCACCACGACAACCAACATCACCACAACCAGTATCACCACCACAACCAGCATCACCACCACGACAACCAACATCACTACCACAACCAGCATCACCACCACAAACAGCATCACCACACAACCAGCGTCACAACTACAACCAGCATCACCACCATAACCAACAACACCGCCACAACCAGCATCACCAGCACAGTCGACATCAGCACCACAACCAACATCAAAAGCACAGTCAGCGTCACCACCACAACCAGCATCCCCACCACAACCACCTCCATAACCAGCATCATCACCACAACCTCCACCACAACCAGCATCACCACCACAGGCATCACCACCACAGCATCACCACCACAGGCATCACCACCACAGCATCACCACCACAGCATCACATCACCACCATAGCCTCATCACCACCACAGCATTACCACCACCACAGCATCATCACCACCACAGCATCATCAGCACCACATCACCACAGCATCACCAGCACAGCATCACCACCACATCACCAGCACAGCATCACCACCACATCACAGCATCACCACCACCACAGCATCACCACCACAGCATCATCACCGCCACATCACCACCACAGCATCATCACCACATCTTCACCACATCATCACTACAGCACCACCACCACATCATCACCACCACAGCATCATCACCACCACAACATCATCACCACCACTACATCATCACCACCACATCATCACTACCACATCATCACCACCACAACATCACCACCACCACAGCATCATCACCACCACATCATCACTACCACATCATCGCCACCACAGCATCACTACCACATCATCACCACAGCATTATCACATCACCACCACAGCATCACCACCACCACATCATCTCCACCACATCACCACCATAGCATCATCACCACCACAGCATCATCACCACCACAGCATCACCACCACAGCATCATCACCACATAACCACCACCACAGCATCATCACCACCACAGCATCATCACCACCACATCATCACCACCACCACATCATCACTACCACATAATCACCACCACAGCATCACTACATCACCACCACATCATCATCACCACGTCATCACCACCACATCATCACCACGTCATCACCACAACAGCATCACCACAACAGCATCACCACAGCATCATCACCACCACAGCATCACCACCACCACATCATCACCCCATCACCACCACCACAGCATCATCACCACCACAGCATCACCACATCATCACAACATCATCACCACCACATCATCACAACCACAGCATCACCACCGTCATCACCACCACAGCATCGTCACCACCACATCATCACCACCACAGTATCACCACCACCACAGCATCACCATCACATCACCACATCATCACCACCACAGCACCATCACATCATCACCACCACATCATCACCACCACAGCATCTCCACCACAGCATCACCACCACAGCATCACCACAGCATCACCACATCATCATCACCACCACATCATCACCACCACATCATCTCCACAGCATCACCACCATAGCATCTCCACATCACCACCACATCATCAACACAGCATCACCACATCATCACCAACACCACAGCATCTCCATCACATCATCACCACCACATCATCAACACAGCATCACATCATCACCACCACATCATCAACACAGCATCACCACCACAGCATCTCCATCACATCATCACCACCACATCATCAACACAGCGTCACCACATCATCACCACCACATCATCGCCACCACAGCATTTCCACCACAGCATCACCACCACAGCATCTCCATCACATCATCACCACCACAGCATCACCACATCATCAACACAGCATCACCACCAAAGCATCTCCATCACATCATCACCACATCATCAACACAGCATCACCACATCATCACCACCACAGCATCTCCATCACATCATCACCACCACATCATCACCACAGCGTCACATCATCACCACCACATCATCGCCACCACAGCATTTCCACCACAGCATCACCACTACAGCATCTCCATCACATCATCACCACCACAGCATCACCACCACATCACCACCACATCATCATCACCACAGCATCACCACCACATCAACACATCATCACCACCACAGCATCACATCATCACCACCACAGCATCTCCATCACATCACCACATCATCACCACCACATCATCACCACCACAGCATCACCACCACATCAACACAGCATCACCACATCATCACCACCACAGCATCACCACCACATCAACACAGCATCACCACATCATCACCACCACAGCATCTCCATCACATCATCACCACCACAGCATCACCACCACATCATCAACACAGCATCACCACCACAGCATCACCACCACATCACCACAGCATCTCCATCACATCATCAACACCACATCATCACCACCACAGCATCTCCATCACATCATCACCACCACATCATCACCACCACAGCATCTCCATCACATCATCACCACCACATCATCACCACCACAGCATCACCATCACATCATCACCACCACATCATCACCACCACAGCATCACCATCACATCATCACCACCACAGCATCTCCATCACATCAACAAAGCATCACCACATCATCACCACCACATCATCACCACCACAGCATCTCCATCACATCATCACCACCACAGCATCTCCATCACATCACCACCACATCATCACCACCACAGCATCTCCATCACATCATCACCACCACATCATCACCACCACAGCATCACCATCACATCATCACCACCACATCATCACCACCACAGCATCACCATCACATCATCACCACCACAGCATCTCCATCACATCATCAACAAAGCATCACCACCACAGCATCACCACCACCACATCATCACCACCACAGCATCTCCATCACATCATCACCACCACATCATCACCACCACAGCATCTCCATCACATCACCACCACAGCATCACCACCACATCATCACCACCACATCATCACCACCACATCATCACCACCACATCATCACCACCACAGCATCACCACCACATCATCAACACAGCATCACCACCACATCATCACCACAGCATCTCCATCACATCATCACCACCACATCATCACCACCACAGCATCTCCATCACATCATCACCACCACATCATCACCACCACAGCATCTCCACCACAGCATCACCACCACAGCATCTCCATCACATCATCACCATCACATCATCACCACCACATCATCACCACCACAGCATCACCACATCATCACCACCACATCATCACCACCACAGCATCACCACCACATCATCACCACCACATCATCACCACATCATCACCACCACATCATCACCACATCATCACCACCACAGCATCACCACCACATCATCACCACCACATCATCACCACCACAGCATCACCACATCATCACCACCACAGCATCACCACCACATCATCACCACCACATCATCACCACCACAGCATCACCACCACATCATCACCACCACATCATCACCACCACAGCATCACCACCACATCATCACCACATCATCACCACAGCATCTCCATCACATCATCACCACCACATCATCACCACCACAGCATCTCCACCACATCATCACCACCACAGCATCACATCATCACCACCACATCATCACCACCACAGCATCACCATCACATCATCACCACCACAGCATCACCACCACAGCATCACCACCACATCATCACCACCACAGCATCTCCACCACATCATCACCACCACAGCATCACATCATCACCACCACATCATCACCACCACAGCATCTCCACCACATCATCACCACCACAGCATCACATCATCACCACCACATCATCACCACCACATCATCACCACCACAGCATCACCACCACAGCATCACCACCACATCATCACCACCACAGCATCTCCACCACATCATCACCACCACAGCATCACATCATCACCACCACATCATCACCACCACAGCATCTCCACCACATCACCACCACAGCATCACATCATCACCACCACAGCATCACCATCACATCACCACCACATCATCACCACCACAGCATCTCCACCACAGCATCATCTCCACCAACAATCTGGCTCCTACTCTTCTTGTTTGTTTTTATAAAAACTTAAAAATACGACACAAGTTTAGCTGATAACAGTATTTTAGGGGAAACTGTACAAGCTTACTACAACTTCTTAACTTTATCTTGACTCTCTACCTGCAGCTTTATTCCCTAGAGTTCTGCATTGTGTGTTTACCTAAAGCAAAGTCTGGAGGTTCATTCTGTAGAGTTCTGTATTGTGTGTTTACCTAAAGCAAAGTCTGGAGGTTCATTCTGTAGAGTTCTGCGTTGTGTGTTTACCTAAAGCAAAGTCTGGAGGTTCATTCTGTAGAGTTCTGTATTGTGTGTTTACCTGAAGCAAAGTCTGGAGGTTCATTCTGTAGAGTTCTGTATTGTGTGTTTACCTGAAGCAAAGTCTGGAGGTTCATTCTGTAGAGTTCTGCATTTGTGTTTACCTAAAGCAAAGTCTGGAGGTTCATTCTGTAGAGTTCTGCATTTGTGTTTACCTAAAGTAAAGTCTGGAGGTTTATTCTGTAGAGTTCTGTATTGTGTGTTTACCTAAAGCAAAGTCTGGAGGTTTATTCTGTAGAGTTCTGCATTTGTGTTTACCTAAAGTAAAGTCTGGAGGTTTATTCTGTAGAGTTCTGAATTGTGTGTTTACCTGAAGCAAAGTCTGGAGGTTCATTCTGTAGAGTTCTGAATTGTGTGTTTACCTGAAGCAAAGTCTGGAGGTTCATTCTGTAGAGTTCTGCATTTGTGTTTACCTAAAGTAAAGTCTGGAGGTTTATTCTGTAGAGTTCTGTATTGTGTGTTTACCTAAAGCAAAGTCTGGAGGTTTATTCTGTAGAGTTCTGCATTTGTGCTTACCTAAAGTAAAGTCTGGAGGTTTATTCTGTAGAGTTCTGTATTGTGTGTTTACCTGAAGCAAAGTCTGGGGATTTATTCTGTAGAGTTCTGTATTGTGTGTTTACCTGAAGCAAAGTCTGGGAGTTCATTCTGTAGAGTTTTGGATTATATTCACTTTAAACTAAGTCTGGACGCTTGCATCTTTGAGTCTGGCAATGTATTTACCTGAGAGAAGTCAAGGCTGGGACACCACAAACACCTGTATGAGCTTCAACACCAATGGCTGCTTCACAGGAGACAATACTCGTCCAGATCTGGATGGACAGTTTGTCAGTTCCGTGTATTCGTAACTGCTCGCAGCGCGAAAAATGAAACTGTCGTTAGTAATGAACTTTGTTAAAAGCTCTTTTGTTTGCGAATTCCAATACCTTCTAACGTGATAGTGTATTATCTAGTAATTAGGTTAAATACTACCTAGAAATAGCTGTGTGTCCGGTGGAGAGAGGACAACCTTGCTTACTAAAAAGTCAGCGTTTTGAATTCGTTTTTATCCTTCAAATATTTCTTCCCTCCTCCTTTCATTATTAGACTCCTTCATTTATTCGTTCACACATACTCCCTCTTAATTAAAACATAAAACACACGCCATTTTGTCTTCACTGAGACTTTCTATTACTGAAGATCATAAATGGTCAAATATTTACCCATTTTGACAATGGACATCAGATTTATCTGGAGACAAATTTTGCAAAGGCGACAAGTAGTGAAAAAGCCACTAGTGACCTCGCGGTGTGTGCTTTCCTAGAGATTAAATCCTGATAAATGTTTAAGAACTTGTAAACGTTAAAGGGTCAAACCTGTGATGATTTTTTACAGTATCCGTGTGGCTCCTAGCTCCTTGTTTGAGTCTTTAGTTTACAAGGAGCTGGGTTTAATTCCAAGTGGGTGGAGACGAAGGCGAGTCTCTTTACACTCGCGGCTCCTATTTACCTTGCCTGATTGACCAGGCAAGCATCAGACGAACCTGGCCCAGGGCCGGGATTACGGAGTAGAAAAACTCTCGAAGCTCATCAAAGGTATATGAAAGGTAAAGGTACCTGGGTATTAGCCCGTTATTATAGGTGGCATCCTGGAGGAGGTAGTACAATTTAGATGGGGGTGGACTTTGATATGAGCTGAGGTAGGATAACAATCTGCAAATTCAACAAGAATGTTCCAACAACCGTAAAAATTAACAGCATACTCGTGAGGAATGTTTAGACACTTGTAAATATTTATCTCCAAATCCATGTCAAATGTTTAGATACACTTAAAAAGTGTAATGAACACTGCTCGATAATAACCCACAAGGAGACATAAACCCAGGAAATTAATTGACCCTCTTCTGAGATCCCAAATGTGGGTCGAAATATACAGATCAAGGAAACTCCAGAGTTTCTGTCTCCCTGTAGCTTATTACTGAGCACAAGTTAAAACTTTTTACTAAAAACCAGTAAAAAAAAAACATTAGGTACACGTAATAAAAAATAACTAAAAATCCGTTTCAGATGTTGAGGCGAGTGTCAACACTGAAGACGTGTGTGGGGTTCCATATTTGCAAGACAACTGGAAATAAATGCTTAATGTTTTAGCGAGCGAGGCAGCAAAACCTGTGACCATTTATCAAGCTCTCCACCACAACCCTCGTCTCCTCACACGCACACACATGCAAATCCAGAAATTCAACACCTATATCTTTCATGAGATAAATTCTCTTGAGTGATTTATAAATCCGCCGACAATGTGTCAGAGTTTTTAGTATGTAATCCTAAAATCCGAATAAAATCTTTCAATAAATTTTATAATTTACACCAAGAGCTGTAAACTGACCTTTATATCATAACGATGATATTGTCACCTAAACTATTGAAATTTGACCTAAAAATCCAGTTCTAACTTGGTTATTTAAATTATTAAGAAAATAATCATTACCTTTAAATCCTTCATTAGCATTTACGCGTTATATATATTTATATATGTATATGTATATATATGTGTATATATATATATATATATATATATATGTATATATATGTATATGTATATATTATTTATTTTATTATCACACCGGCCGATTCCCACCAAGGCAGGGTGGCCCGAAAAAGAAAAACTTTCACCATCATTCACTCCATCACTGTCTTGCCAGAAGGGTGCTTTACACTACAGTTTTTAAACTGCAACATTAACACCCCTCCTTCAGAGTGCAGGCACTGTACTTCCCATCTCCAGGACTCAAGTCCGGCCTGCCGGTTTCCCTGAATCCCTTCATAAATGTTACTTTGCTCACACTCCAACAGCACGTCAAGTATTAAAAACCATTTGTCTCCATTCACTCCTATCAAACACGCTCACGCATGCCTGCTGGAAGTCCAAGCCCCTCGCACACAAAACCTCCTTTACCCCCTCCCTCCAACCCTTCCTAGGCCGACCCCTACCCCGCCTTCCTTCCACTACAGACTGATACACTCTTGAAGTCATTCTGTTTCGCTCCATTCTCTCTACATGTCCGAACCACCTCAACAACCCTTCCTCAGCCCTCTGGACAACAGTTTTGGTAATCCCGCACCTCCTCCTAACTTCCAAACTACGAATTCTCTGCATTATATTCACACCACACATTGCCCTCAGACATGACATCTCCACTGCCTCCAGCCTTCTCCTCGCTGCAACATTCATCACCCACGCTTCACACCCATATAAGAGCGTTGGTAAAACTATACTCTCATACATTCCCCTCTTTGCCTCCAAGGACAAAGTTCTTTGTCTCCACAGACTCCTAAGTGCACCACTCACTCTTTTTCCCTCATCAATTCTATGATTCACCTCATCTTTCATAGACCCATCCGCTGACACGTCCACTCCCAAATATCTGAATACGTTCACCTCCTCCATACTCTCTCCCTCCAATCTGATATTCAATCTTTCATCACCTAATCTTTTTGTTATCCTCATAACCTTACTCTTTCCTGTATTCACCTTTAATTTTCTTCTTTTGCACACCCTACCAAATTCATCCACCAATCTCTGCAACTTCTCTTCAGAATCTCCCAAGAGCACAGTGTCATCAGCAAAGAGCAGCTGTGACAACTCCCACTTTGTGTGTGATTCTTTATCTTTTAACTCCACGCCTCTTGCCAAGACCCTCGCATTTACTTCTCTTACAACCCCATCTATAAATATATTAAACAACCACGGTGACATCACACATCCTTGTCTAAGGCCTACTTTTACTGGGAAAAAATTTCCCTCTTTCCTACATACTCTAACTTGAGCCTCACTATCCTCGTAAAAACTCTTCACTGCTTTCAGTAACCTACCTCCTACACCATACACTTGCAACATCTGCCACATTGCCCCCCTATCCACCCTGTCATACGCCTTTTCCAAATCCATAAATGCCACAAAGACCTCTTTAGCCTTATCTAAATACTGTTCACTTATATGTTTCACTGTAAACACCTGGTCCACACACCCCCTACCTTTCCTAAAGCCTCCTTGTTCATCTGCTATCCTATTCTCCGTCTTACTCTTAATTCTTTCAATTATAACTCTACCATACACTTTACCAGGTACACTCAACAGACTTATCCCCCTATAATTTTTGCACTCTCTTTTATCCCCTTTGCCTTTATACAAAGGAACTATGCATGCTCTCTGCCAATCCCTAGGTACCTTACCCTCTTCCATACATTTATTAAATAATTGCACCAACCACTCCAAAACTACATCCCCACCTGCTTTTAACATTTCTATCTTTATCCCATCAATCCCGGCTGCCTTACCCCCTTTCATTTTACCTACTGCCTCACGAACTTCCCCCACACTCACAACTGGCTCTTCCTCACTCCTACAAGATGTTATTCCTCCTTGCCCTATACACGAAATCACAGCTTCCCTATCTTCATCAACATTTAATATATATATATATATTATATATATATATTATATATATATATATATACTAATATATACTATATATATATATATATATATTATATATATATATATATACATATATATATATACATATACATATATATATATATATACATATATATACATATATATATATACATATATATATATACATATATATATATACATATATATATATATATATATATATATATATATATATATATATATATATATATATATATACATATATATATATATATATATATATATATATATGCAAAACAACCACTCTGAAAGAATAGAGAAATTCCAAGCGCTTTCGTGACTACTCACATTATAATGATAATGTGAGTAGTCACGACAGCGCTTGGAATTTCTCTATTCTTTCAGAGTGGTTGTTTTGCATATTCTGAAATCACCTGTTTACTGTGATCTTATTGTGCATATATATATATATATATATATATATATAATATATATATAAATATATATATATATAATATTTTTTTTTTTTTTTTATTATCACACCGGCCGATTCCCACCAAGGCAGGGTGGCCCGAAAAAGAAAAACTTTCACCATCATTCACTCCATCACTGTCTTGCCAGAAGGGTGCTTTACACTACAGTTTTTAAACTGCAACATTAACACCCCTCCTTCAGAGTGCAGGCACTGTACTTCCCATCTCCAGGACTCAAGTCCGGCCTGCCGGTTTCCCTGAATCCCTTCATAAATGTTACTTTGCTCACACTCCAACAGCACGTCAAGTATTAAAAACCATTTGTCTCCATTCACTCCTATCAAACACGCTCACGCATGCCTGCTGGAAGTCCAAGCCCCTCGCACACAAAACCTCCTTTACCCCCTCCCTCCAACCCTTCCTAGGCCGACCCCTACCCCGCCTTCCTTCCACTACAGACTGATACACTCTTGAAGTCATTCTGTTTCGCTCCATTCTCTCTACATGTCCGAACCACCTCAACAACCCTTCCTCAGCCCTCTGGACAACAGTTTTGGTAATCCCGCACCTCCTCCTAACTTCCAAACTACGAATTCTCTGCATTATATTCACACCACACATTGCCCTCAGACATGACATCTCCACTGCCTCCAGCCTTCTCCTCGCTGCAACATTCATCACCCACGCTTCACACCCATATAAGAGCGTTGGTAAAACTATACTCTCATACATTCCCCTCTTTGCCTCCAAGGACAAAGTTCTTTGTCTCCACAGACTCCTAAGTGCACCACTCACTCTTTTTCCCTCATCAATTCTATGATTCACCTCATCTTTCATAGACCCATCCGCTGACACGTCCACTCCCAAATATCTGAATACGTTCACCTCCTCCATACTCTCTCCCTCCAATCTGATATTCAATCTTTCATCGGCTGCCTTACCCCCTTTCATTTTACCTACTGCCTCACGAACTTCCCCCACACTCACAACTGGCTCTTCCTCACTCCTACAAGATGTTATTCCTCCTTGCCCTATACACGAAATCACAGCTTCCCTATCTTCATCAACATTTAACAATTCCTCAAAATATTCCTTCCATCTTCCCAATACCTCTAACTCTCCATTTAATAACTCTCCTCTCCTATTTTTAACTGACAAATCCATTTGTTCTCTAGGTTTTCTTAACTTGTTAATCTCACTCCAAAACTTTTTCTTATTTTCAACAAAATTTGTTGATAACATCTCACCCACTCTCTCATTTGCTCTCTTTTTACATTGCTTCACCACTCTCTTAACTTCTCTCTTTTTCTCCATATACTCTTCCCTCCTTGCATCACTTCTACTTTGTAAAAACTTCTCATATGCTAACTTTTTCTCCCTTACTACTCTCTTTACATCATCATTCCACCAATCGCTCCTCTTCCCTCCTGCACCCACTTTCCTGTAACCACAAACTTCTGCTGAACACTCTAACACTACATTTTTAAACCTACCCCATACCTCTTCGACCCCATTGCCTATGCTCTCATTAGCCCATCTATCCTCCAATAGCTGTTTATATCTTACCCTAACTGCCTCCTCTTTTAGTTTATAAACCTTCACCTCTCTCTTCCCTGATGCTTCTATTCTCCTTGTATCCCATCTACCTTTTACTCTCAGTGTAGCTACAACTAGAAAGTGATCTGATATATCTGTGGCCCCTCTATAAACATGTACATCCTGAAGTCTACTCAACAGTCTTTTATCTACCAATACATAATCCAACAAACTACTGTCATTTCGCCCTACATCATATCGTGTATACTTATTTATCCTCTTTTTCTTAAAATATGTATTACCTATAACTAAACCCCTTTCTATACAAAGTTCAATCAAAGGGCTCCCATTATCATTTACACCTGGCACCCCAAACTTACCTACCACACCCTCTCTAAAAGTTTCTCCTACTTTAGCATTCAAGTCCCCTACCACAATTACTCTCTCACTTGGTTTAAAGGCTCCTATACATTCACTTAACATCTCCCAAAATCTCTCTCTCTCCTCTGCATTCCTCTCTTCGCCAGGTGCATACACGCTTATTATGACCCACTTCTCGCATCCAACCTTTACTTTAATCCACATAATTCTTGAATTTACACATTCATATTCTCTTTTCTCCTTCCATAACTGATCATTTAACATTACTGCTACCCCTTCCTTTGCTCTAACTCTCTCAGATACTCCAGATTTAATCCCATTTATTTCCCCCCACTGAAACTCTCCTACCCCCTTCAGCTTTGTTTCGCTTAGGGCCAGGACATCCAACTTCTTTTCATTCATAACATCAGCAATCATCTGTTTCTTGTCATCCGCACTACATCCACGCACATTTAAGCAACCCAGTTTTATAAAGTTTTTCTTCTTCTCTTTTTTAGTAATTGTATACAGGAGAAGGGGTTACTAGCCCATTGCTCCCGGCATTTTAGTCGCCTCATACGACACGCATGGCTTACGGAGGAAAGATTCTTTTCCACTTCCCCATGGACAATAGAAGAAATAAAATAGAACAAGAGCTATTTAGAAAAAGGAGAAAAACCTAGATGTATGTATATATATATATGCATGTGCGTGTCTGTGAAGTGTGACCAAAGTGTAAGTAGGAGTAGCAAGATATCCCTGTTATCTCAGCGTGTTTATGAGACAGAAAAAGAAACCAGCAATCCTACCATCATGCAAAACAGTTACAGGTTTTTGTTTCACAGTCATCTGGCAGGACGGTAGTACTTCCCTGGGTGGTTGCTGTCTACCAACCTACTACCTATATATATATATATATATATATATATATATATATATATATATATATATGTGTGTGTGTGTGTGTGTGTGTGTGTGTGTGTGTGTGTGTGTGTGTGTGTGTGTGTGTGTGTGTGTGTGTGTGTGTGTGTGTGTGTGTGTGTGTCGTGCCGAATAAGTAAAACTTGCTATTTTCCCTTAAGTAGCAACGCTCTTCTTGGAAATAAATGGTATAAAATACCGACACAATGGAAATATAAACACATATACAGTATAATGTGATCCTTTATTGACAACGTTTCACCCACACAGTGGGCTTTTTCAAGTGACTTGAAAAAGCCCACTGTGTGGGTGAAACGTTGTCAATAAAGGATCACATTATACTGCATATGTGTTTATATTTCCAACGCTCTTCTTGCCGAATAAGGCAGGTGAAAATTTGTGTATGCAATAATTTCGCAAAAATCATTCAGAACCTAACGAAAAAAATATATTTCATTGTGTTTGTTTATTATTAAATTATGGTAAACTTATCTAAAACATATTTAGTTGGATTAGCCTAAATTAAATTGCGCTTGTTTTAATAAGGTTAGGTAAGTTTTCTAAGGTTCTTTTGGTACAAAATTATTCATTTTTTACATTAACATAAATGAATAAATAATATCTCTTTCTTTAAACGTATAAGAATTTTTTTTAGAAAGAACTTAATTTTAAACAAGTTCTTGCTAACTGACCAGTTAAACCTATTCGGCACGACATATACGTATATATATATATATATATATATATATATATATATATATATATATATATATATATATATATATATATATATATATATATATATATAATTAACAAAATCCAACGTGAGTTTATCTTAATATAATTCAAATTCGGTTAAATTTATTGATTAAAAATCAAATCTCGTTTCTTCCCTGTTCAGTCATTTCTTAAGAAAAACTTACACAATTTCCTTCCAGGGATTACATAAAATTGAAAAGCTCAATTAAATGAACCTTAAATAATAAATCGTAACAGAATTTCATACTCTTGGCTTTCTGGTGACAGGTCAAACTGGGTTAACCACGCCAGGGTTAAGTTAGGCCTATCCACAACGAAGGGTCATTCTAGAATCTACTTTTACAACACTTAAACTTTCTTAGGTTAGAAATTATATTGAGGTCAAAAAAGAATAGTGTGTGTGTGTGTATATACACACTGAGAAATCTCCCGGTGGGCTCATATACACTGATGAAATGTTCCCCACAACCCTTGTTATGTCAGTGCTGGCAGAAAAATACACCAGAAATGGACACTTAAATGTCAGCAATTGACCACCACGGGATTACATTTCCAGAACTAGAAGAGGGAGGCGAAGAGTGGGTACGAGAAAGAATGGAGGCAGGCGGGAAGTGTATGGAAGGGGAGGGGGACGGAAGGGAAGGAATGGGAGGGGGGATAGAGAGAGAGAGTTAAGAGGGTGGGGGACAGGATGGAAGGTTCAAGTGACTATGAACGGGAAGTTGTGAGCGAGAAGAGAAAGGTGAAGAGTACAGGAAAAGAAGAATAGGAAAGGGGTTAACAGGAAGAGTGAAACAAGAATGGAAGGGGAATGTAGAGGAGACAAAAAGGGATCAAGATCTTGGTACGCTGCTAAAGGGAACATTAGGGAGGCTGAGTTAGAAACAAGGAGTGTTCAAGATCTTGGGATGCTGCTAAAGGGAACATTAGGGAGGCCGAGTTAATTAGCGCCTTGTTTGATTTATCCCCGCCGATCACTTACCCCTGATGACCCATTTGTCCGATAAAACTCCTGAGTGATGGTCCTTTACCTCCCCAGACACAAACTTTAATTAATCCTACGTGTAGGCAGGCGCAGTTTTGCTATCTTGCCTTGTAGCTGCTCGATGACCGGAAATTAGGATATCTCGACTGATCATAGCTCATGGATAACCAATAATTAGGTTATCTTAACTGATGAAAGCTCTTGGATGACTGATGATAGCTCCTGGATGACCGATAATTAGGCTATCTTGACTGATAATAGCTCCTGTATGACCGGTATTTAGGTTATTTTGACTGATCATAGCTCCTGAATGACAGGTAAGTACACCATCTTGACTGATCATAGGTCTTGGATGCAGTGAAACAAGGCTTCTCTTGCCAACACAGATGGAGAACATGAAAAACCAATGGAGGTTGACTCATTTTGACCTGTTCCTTTTATACCAGGGTTGATTTGGGCACACTGGTCGAGCCTGAGACCTTAGTTAATCATTGTAAACCACGGGACTCTCAATCACATCTAAACACTACAGCCTTACCTATAGTAATCATAGCAATGCCCATCTATCATTTTTTTTTATTTCTCAGAACATATGTGGTACCTTGAGGCTCGGAGAAAATAATTTCACTACGTACAATGCACTCCTGGCCAACATATACGGTGCATCAAGACTCGGGATGACACGCACACTACGCACCATGCACGTCTAACCAACAGATACACTGCCTTAAGACTCGGGGATGACCCGTACAGAAAGTACAATGCACTTCTAATCAACATACATTTCATCAAGACTCGGGAATACGTACAAAGCACTCCTGGTCAGTCACTGACAAAGTGATCAAGGACAGTCAGGATGGAGGGAACAACTGACATGCCAGTTTTGTTCATAGAGATGGTTCTGCCAAGTCAACCTGTAATTTTACTGCTAATATTATCAAGGCTGCCTCTCAACTCTCTTTCACTATGAAAGTTATTACGTTTGATGTAGAGATCAGTTATGTCTATAACCTTATACAATACACTGGTGCGTACGTGGCTAATATTAGCCGTTATACGGTGAAGCACTCACACGGAACGTTCATGCAGCGCTAGGGAAGTGCGAGGTATTATAAGGAACATTCACGTAGCATTAGTGAGAGGTACTATACGGAACATTCATGGAGCGCTAGGGGAGTGAGGTACTTATGACGGATACAGAGGGTTCTTCCAGCTCCTCGGTCAAGAACGCTCTACCAGCATCGATACACCCCCATCCCCACCATCCTCCTGGTGTAGGTGTGGTGGTGACCAGCTGGGGTGCGGGGTCGAGCCACTCAAGAAGATCGTAAACCTGCATTACTGAGGACCGCCCACATGTGATTCGTGCGGATGTGCATATGTGTGTGTGTGTGTGTGTGTGTGTGTGTGTGTGTGTGTGTGTGTGTGTGTGTGTGTGTGTGTGTGTGTGTGTGTGTGTGTGTGTGTGTGTGCGTGTGTGTGTGTGTGTGTGTGTGCGCGTGCCGCGCTCGTGAATGCTCAAACCCGCGTCTCAAAACGTTTATAAGAAAGGAGGAACACTCCTCCTTTAACTGCATGTGACAAGCTGCATACGCAGTTTAAGTCACATGGTTGCTTCCCGCTACCTTCAATACCATCTTTGAAATGATGACAATGTGTAGATCACATTCTTTTACTGATGTCATAAGCTTCTCTCCTGCTGTCTAAACTCTTCCTTCTCTTCCAAACCGCGTGACTTTATCAATTTTTTTTCATTGAAATGTAGCAGCTATGCAACAACTACAGCCTGCACAGATTTTTATGTAGCCTGTGTACCCTCTTGTTTGTATATCAGAATTCTGAATTATCAGCAAACAATAGTGGTCCTAGTACCGAGTCTTGCAGGATCCCACCCGTTGCTCACTTACACGTACGCACGTAACTGTGGCCAGTGTCAAGGTCTTTTACCCTGGCAACCCCGCCTGGAGTCAGGCTTCCCTGTTGATCACCTAGTCGACATGATTATATATACATACATGTATATATATATATATATATATATATATATATATATATATATATATATATATATATATATGTATATGTATATATATATATATATATATATATATATATATATATATATATATATATATATATATATATATATATATATATATTTATATATATATTATTATCACACTGGCCGATTCCCACCAAGGCAGGGTGGCCCGAAAAAGAAAAACTTTCACCATCATTCACTCCATCACTGTCTTACCAGAAGGGTGCTTTACACTACAGTTTTTAAACTGCAACATTAACACCCCTCCTTCAGAGTGCAGGCACTGTACTTTCCATCTCATATATATATATATATATATATATATATATATATATATATATATATATATATATATATATATATATATATATCAATAACAACACTGCGCTAGTCTAAAGCGTGGTTTAAAGCATCATGTGGTTCTCGCTTACCATGAGGCAGGCCAGTACAACATGGGTTCGAATCCTTGGCTACCGAAGTGTTGTTATTGATCAATACCACTCGTACGTGGTTACAATAATACATATATATATATATATATATATATATATATATATATATATATATATATATATATATATATATATATATATATATATATATATATATACAGACACACATATATACATATATATATATACATGTATATATATATATATATATATATATATATATATATATATATATATATATATATATATATATATATATATATATATATATATATATATATATATATATATATATATATATATATATATATATATATATATATATATATATAGAGAGAGAGAGAGAGAGAGAGAGAGAGAGAGAGAGATTTAAAATATACGTAGGTCAAACTCTAGAGAAAGAATTTAACTGGCTATGATAAAGTTTATCCAAAATTTGCACAAGTTAGCATAAAACGAAGATAAGAGTTGCAGACGACTGACATCTTTATTTCCTTGTTGGAGCGACTCAAAGTGTAAGTAGAAGTGTTCTATCCAAGACTGCTGAGGAGTGTGAAATTTGCAGACACATGCACGCACACACACACACACACACACACACACACACACACACACACACACACACACACACACACACACACACACACACACGAAAAAGATCTTGGGGTGAGTATAACACCAGGCACATCTGAAGCGCACATCAACCAAATAACTGCTGCAACATATGGGCGCCTAGCAAACCTCAGAACAGCATTCCGACATCTTAATAAGGAATCATTCAGGACCCTGTACACCGTGTACGTTAGGCCCATATTGGAGTATGCGGCACCAGTTTGGAACCCACACCTAGCCAAGCACGTGAAGAAACTAGAGAAAGTGCAAAGGTTTGCAACAAGACTAGTCCCAGAGCTAAGAGGTATGTCCTACGAGGAGAGGTTAAGGGAAATCAACCTGACGACACTGGAGGACAGGAGAGATAGGGGGGATATGATAACGACATACAAAATACTGAGAGGAATTGACAAGGTGGACAAAGACAGGATGTTCCAGAGATTGGACACAGCAACAAGGGGACACAGTTGGAAGTTGAAGACACAGATGAATCACAGGGATGTTAGGAAGTATTTCTTCAGCCACAGAGTAGTCAGTAAGTGGAATAGTTTGGGAAGCGATGTAGTGGAGGCAGGATCCATACACAGCTTTAAGCAGAGGTATGATAAAGCTCACGGCTCAGGGAGAGTGACCTAGTAGCGATCAGTGAAGAGGCGGGGCCAGGAGCTCGGACTCGACCCCTGCAACCTCAACTAGGTGAGTACAACTAGGTGAGTACACACACACACACTCTCTCTCTCTCAGCATTCAGTTTACCTTCAGTCTTCTGACTCATTACTTTAGTTAGGTTCATATACTTAAATTTTGCTATGTTTTTTCAATATATTTTACATTGCACATGCATTACATACATAATAATATATTTGTTTTAATGTATACATAACTGTGACAAATAAATAAATAAATCCTACGAATATACAATGCTAGTCACTGCATTATGCCGCCCCTCCCCAACACACGTACCAAAACACAAACATATACCATGAAAGATTATAATATATATATTTGCACATTTACTGAGGTTTTAAAACTTTGTGCTGCGTCCTTTACGATTACCCATATCCCTCAGCCGTGTAGGAAGACTCTCACACGAATTCTTGAGGGTCTGGGGAGGTATATATTATTCGATGCCTTATGTAGAGCAGCCTCCAGCCGCGGGATGGAACTGATATCACTGCCCATTAACTTCGTGTCACTACTGACCAGAGGATCTTAATAGGGTTTAGGTCTGGGGAATTGCCTGGTCAGTCATTAAAGACCCTCACTTAACAGTCCTTAAGCCACTGAACTACAGATTTGGCGGTATGACACGGTGCACCGTCCTGCATAAAAACCGTAGCCTAACACACTTGTCAAACGCCTCAGGTAAATTGTTACACAATAACTCCAGGTAATTATATAGGTTCATGTACTGGTTTTTGGGAAGCACAATAAGTTCACCAACACTCTGAGCACTGAAACACACCCAAACCATGAGCGAGTCTGGCTGTTTGGTGGTCCCAAAGGTGTAGTGTGTGTCTAGCGGGTCGGTACACATGTCCCCCACGGTTACAGGTGACGGTGAAGGTTGCTTCATCGTTGAGGATTCTAGTGACGATATTTCTTTGCATAATTTAGCCTACTCCAACTTAATATAGTTTAGATAAGTTTACAATAATTTAATAATAAAGAAAAACAATGAAATATATTTTTTTCGTTAAGTTCGGAATGATTTTTACGAAATTATTGCATACACAAATTTTCGCTTGCCTAGAAGTGCGTTGCTATTCACGACACACACACACATATATATATATATATAATATATATATATATATATATATATATATATATATATATATATATATATATATATATATATATATATATATATATATATATATATATATATATATATATGCAAAACAACCACTCTGAAAGAATAGAGAAATTCCAAGCGCTTTCGTGACTACTCACATTGTCAAGTGATAATGTGAGTAGTCACGAAAGCGCTTGGAATTTCTCTATTCTTTCAGAGTGGTTGTTTTGCATATTCTGAAATCACCTGTTTACTGTGATCTTATTGCATATATATATATACATATATATATATATACATATATATATATATACATATATATACATATATATATATATACATATATATATATATGTATGGTGTATGGTGTAGGAGGTAGGTTACTGAAAGCAGTGAAGAGTTTTTACGAGGATAGTGAGGCTCAAGTTAGAGTATGTAGGAAAGAGGGAAATTTTTTCCCAGTAAAAGTAGGCCTTAGACAAGGATGTGTGATGTCACCGTGGTTGTTTAATATATTTATAGATGGGGTTGTAAGAGAAGTAAATGCGAGGGTCTTGGCAAGAGGCGTGGAGTTAAAAGATAAAGAATCACACACAAAGTGGGAGTTGTCACAGCTGCTCTTTGCTGATGACACTGTGCTCTTGGGAGATTCTGAAGAGAAGTTGCAGAGATTGGTGGATGAATTTGGTAGGGTGTGCAAAAGAAGAAAATTAAAGGTGAATACAGGAAAGAGTAAGGTTATGAGGATAACAAAAAGATTAGGTGACGAAAGATTGAATATCAGATTGGAGGGAGAGAGTATGGAGGAGGTGAACGTATTCAGATATTTGGGAGTGGACGTGTCAGCGGATGGGTCTATGAAAGATGAGGTGAATCATAGAATTGATGAGGGAAAAAGAGTGAGTGGTGCACTTAGGAGTCTGTGGAGACAAAGAACTTTGTCCTTGGAGGCAAAGAGGGGAATGTATGAGAGTATAGTTTTACCAACGCTCTTATATGGGTGTGAAGCGTGGGTGATGAATGTTGCAGCGAGGAGAAGGCTGGAGGTAGTGGAGATGTCATGTCTGAGGGCAATGTGTGGTGTGAATATAATGCAGAGAATTCGTAGTTTGGAAGTTAGGAGGAGGTGCGGGATTACCAAAACTGTTGTCCAGAGGGCTGAGGAAGGGTTGTTGAGGTGGTTCGGACATGTAGAGAGAATGGAGCGAAACAGAATGACTTCAAGAGTGTATCAGTCTGTAGTGGAAGGAAGGCGGGGTAGGGGTCGGCCTAGGAAGGGTTGGAGGGAGGGGGTAAAGGAGGTTTTGTGTGCGAGGGGCTTGGACTTCCAGCAGGCATGCGTGAGCGTGTTTGATAGGAGTGAATGGAGACAAATGGTTTTTAATACTTGACGTGCTGTTGGAGTGTGAGCAAAGTAACATTTATGAAGGGATTCAGGGAAACCGGCAGGCCGGACTTGAGTCCTGGAGATGGGAAGTACAGTGCCTGCACTCTGAAGGAGGGGTGTTAATGTTGCAGTTTAAAAACTGTAGTGTAAAGCACCCTTCTGGCAAGACAGTGATGGAGTGAATGATGGTGAAAGTTTTTCTTTTTCGGGCCACCCTGCCTTGGTGGGAATCGGCCGGTGTGATAATAAAAATAATATATATATATATATATATATATATATATATATATATATATATATATATATATATATGTATATATATATATATATATATTGTTATATCTTCGAAATTGGTCATCCTGTGTTATTTAACTATTGTAAGAGAATATGTTCATCACTTAATATTATAGAGCGAAAGTCCCCGTTTATAGCTAAAATAGAGACTTTCGGCGTTATATTATTATCTGTTAATATATGTAAAATACCATGGTATTATCACTATTTTGTTATTATCACTATTTTGTTATTATTATCACTATTATTTTATTATTATTGTTAGGTAGGATTTCTTGTGTATATAGAGTTTAAGTCTCGGAACCATCCGGTGAATTGTTCAATTGTTTATGTCCGGCTGACTGACGTTTGGGTCAGGTGATCCAACCTGATGACGCGTCAACAGACTGGCAAGTAGTCAGTCTGCTCCCTGCTCTAGCCCTGACAACTGATCGTATATTGGCTCTTACGGTGTACAGTTTGAATGGTTTTGAGAATTGGACTAGAGAGCTGACTCAATTTGTTCCTCATTGCTCTGAAAGATTCTTTTGATATTTATATTCTTGGTCAGTTCAGTAATCCATAGAGATACTTTACGGCCAGATTCAAAGGTCTTGTTAAATCTTGTACGTTTTGTAGTTTGAGTTTACAGTCTTGTTAAGACAAAGACATAAATGTTATTGAAGACTTAATTACAGGAAGAATAATTAAACTTCCTTATTAATGTGAAATTTCCATGATTTTGAACTAAATGTATATGGTAAATTTATTGTACAAAGTATTAAGTTACATTAACTACCCTCTTCAAGGGGGGCTCCTTGGCGTGGTGAAGAGGCTCTTGGTCTGAGGAATTAGCCCTGTCGGTCTTCTTCCTCAGACCGAACCTAATTACCCCCCATTCTCCCCTCCCCTATCCCATCCTCCCCATCCTCCCCTTTTTCCATTCCTCCTCCTCCTCCTCACCCCTCCCTTTTGCCCTTCCTCTTTTTAGCCTTCGTGATTTCTCCCACAGGCGCGCTAGTTCCTAGGTAGGGGAAAGGACACCGGGGTCCATCCCATTCCGTTGAGGTTTCTTGGCGGTGGCGTAGTTTGCCGTGGAATCTGGATTGCCTAGGGATGTCCCGATCCCTCTCCGGTATCCCGGAGTAGCTTTGGGTGTCTTTTGGGCGACGGGTGTATCTCTGGAAGCCACCTTTCGGATTCCGGGGGTGGTGGCTGAAGGAGGTATGCTTTGTGGCGGATATCCGGCCGCCCTCTCTTTTGTCCACCGAGGTAGCTCGGCAGATGTGAGGTTGCTATCCCAGATTGCTGGTTTACTGGCATGAAGGGTAGGGTATGGCACGGGTTCCATGCTGCATCTGCGCTACTAGCGGTGTCGAGTCCTCTTGGGCGCGGAGGGAGATTTCTGGCCCTTTCATTCCTCCTAGGAACTATCCCTCCCCGGTCCCCCCTTTTTTTTTCTTTTTTTTATTTTTATTTTCTTCTTTCTTTTTTTTTTCTTAAAAACAAAAAGAAAGAAGTAACCTAACCATGGCAGCCCTAGTCCATGAACCTGGTACCCCCGGGCCCCTTCTTGATACCGCACCCCGTTCTGACCCCGCCTCGTCTTTGGACCACTCTTCAGACATTCCTCATGCCTCTGTACCTATTGCCGGTGCTGTTTCCTCACCCGCTTCAGGTACTGAGGCCTCGACTGACTCCTTCGATTTATCAGACCTTCGCTCTCCTCTGACTATGCTTCCGGCTTCTCCCTCTACGGTGCGGCAATTTTCAAATCGCCGACCCGTTCCACGTCGGACCAACTCTGGTCCCACGCCTAAACGTCAACGACAATTACCTGCTGATGATACTTCTCCACCTTCACCTTCTCGTTCTTCTCAGAAACGATCGACACGTCCTTCACTACCTTTCCACGCTCAGTTTCAGACTGAACAGTGGACTAAATTCTTCACTTTACGACCAACTTCCTCTACTGCCTATCTTTCTGACCATAGTATTGGCAAGGCACTCCTACGCCATGTTGGTAAAGATATTTCTTTTCATGCTCTTAAGAGCGGTACACGCATCATTACCGTATAGAATGCTACCCAGGCTCGTGAGCTCTCTCGTCTTTCCCATATAGATACTGTTCCTGTCACCCTTGAAAAACATCATTCCCTCAATTCTTGTAGTGGTACCGTTATTCTGCCCCATACCATAGTTCAACAAAATTTCCAGACATGTGGCACCGACATTCTAGAACAGCTGGAACTCCAAGATCTCCCAATCCTCAAGGTAGACACTTACGTTCTTCCTGCCCGTGGGCGGAGACGATACCCTAGCAATGTGGCTCGTTTAACTTTTGACAGCCGAGAACTCCCATCCTCAGTTTATATAGCAGGACATCGGTTACAAGTTCGAAAGGTGATCCCTACACCCCTACACCACAACAGTGTAGAAATTGCTGGCGATTTGGCCATCCAGCGAAATATTGCAGATCTATCGCCGAATGCCCAGTCTGTGGTGCCGATGACCATTCTAATACGTCTTGCAATCGATCTCCCTCTTGCCTTAACTGTCATGAGGCTCACCCTTCGTACTCTCGCCGTTGTCAGGTCTATTTAAACGAGCGGGAAATCCGTTACCTCAAAGAGACAGAAGGTCTCCCTTATGCCATGGCAGTTTCTCATCTCCGCCTCCAAGGGAGACTCCCACGTGTTTCTTATTCCCGTGTTTCAAAACGTCCCCCCACTTCTGGTATCCCATCTTCTACACCCACCTCTGTGGTTACCTCTCCCATAATCACTCCTGTATCTAATCCTTTTGCTGTCCTCGGCTCAGACGTCCCTACTTCAACGCCTCAGTCTAATCTCGCTTCTTCGAGTTCTCTCTTACAAGCCTCAGTATCGACGAGACCTCGTACGACACCTCTTCCCAATCGTCCCTCTACTTCTCAAAAGTCAAAAAAAGGTCCGGTAACACCTCCTACCCATCTTCCACCTCCTCATTTTACCCTCCCTGTCTCTGTCCCTAGTTCTTCCCCTCTCACTGGCTCAGTTACAAGTGCAGAGGTTCACCCTCCTCCTCGTAATGTACCTTCCTCCCCTGTTCCCTCCCAAGTTTCTTCCTCTTCTGCCACCTCCCAGGTTCCTGTCTCTTCTGTCCCCTGCCACGCTTCTCCAGTTCCCTCCACCCTTTCGCCCCCCCCTACCTTGGTACAGTCCAATACAGTTCCAATCTTTACTCATCCTCCCCCTACCATTCCCAATATTGTCTCCCATACGACATCTCTGAATTCCGAAACACTTGAAGCAATCTCTGAATATATTGCAGAGACCAAACCATCAATGGACACTGATCCACCTTCCGCTCTTTCTCTCTCCTCTGCTCCATCTGCGCAACTCCTTTCTTCACAGCGCACCGTTCCTTCGCTGCTTGAACATTTTCCACTGCCTCCGCATGTGGACTTTTCTAACCCTTCTAGTCCGTAGGAACCCTTACCTGCGGATTTCAAGTATCTTTATCATTGCCAATCATGGCCTTTTTACAGTGGAATATACGCGGCCTCAGGGGTAATCGGGGTGAGCTTCAGATGTTACTCTCCCAGTTTGCCCCTGTTGGTGTTTGCTTACAGGAACCAAAATTACACTCTGCTGTTATTTCTCACATCTCAGGCTATAATTTATTGTATTCTTCAGATCCTTTTCCTGATGGGACCATTAATGAAAGTGCCCTTCTTCTCCGCACTGATATTCCGTACCATCAGCTATTTATTCATACTTCGCTGCATTACACAGCAGCCCGTATCCACTTACATAGGTGGTATACGCTCTGTTCTTTATATCTCTCTCCTTCTCGGGCATTATCTATTCCGGATTTTGCCTTCCTTGTTTCGTCATTACCGCCACCGATTCTGTTACTTGGTGATTTTAATGCCCACCATTTCCTCTGGGGAGGGTCTCACTGTGATTCCCGTGGAATTCAGTTAGAGGCTTTTCTTGCCACCCACCCCCTCCATGTTTTAAATACAGGTACTCACACCCATTTTGATCCTCGGACTCATACTCTCTCTTGCATCGATCTCTCAGTTTGCTCTTCCTCCGCCGCATTAGACTTTACTTGGTCTGTTCTCCCGGACTTACATGACAGTGATCATTTCCCAATCATTCTTACTTCCCCTTCATATTCGCCACCTCTTCGCACCCCACGCTGGCAATTTAATCGGGCAAATTGGAACCTTTACTCACACTTGACTGTTTTTAAAGAGGTTCCTTCTTCGTCCTCCATCGATGAGCTTTTACACCTCTTCTCGTCCTCCGTTTTCACCGCAGCTTCTCATTCTATACCCCAAACTTCGGGCAGGCATTCTCAGAAATGCGTGCCTTGGTGGTCTCCTGCTTGTGCTCGTGCAGTACGTTTGAAACGCGCTGCATGGGGCAGGTACCGGTACAATAGAACCACAGAGCGACTCCTTGATTTTAAACAGAAGCGTGCGATCGCTCGCCGTGTCATCCGTGACGCTAAACGCACTTGCTGGCGAGATTATGTCTCCACCATCACCTCTGCTTCCTCTATGAGTGCAGTCTGGAAAAAAGTACGAAAACTGAGTGGTAAATATTCTCCTGACCCGGCTCCTGTTCTGCGGGTTGCCGGTGTTGATATAGCAAACCCACTAGATGTTGCCAATGAACTTGGCAATCATCTGGTCCGTATTTCTCAGGGACTCCATCTATGCCCCTCATTTCTTTCCTCAAAGTCTGCCAGAGAGTTAGCACCCTTGGACTTTTCTTCTCTCAGAGAAGAACAGTATAATGTGCCTTTTACACTTCAAGAACTGGAGGCAACACTCTCAGCTTGTCGATCATCGGCAGCTGGGCCCGACGACATTCATATTCGTATGCTACAACATTTACATCAGTCAGCCCTTGCAGTCCTATTACGCCTTTACAATCTTATTTGGTCACAAGGAGTTCTTCCACAGCTGTGGAAATCCGCCATTGTTCTCCCTTTCCGCAAACCAGGCACTACGGGACATGAAACCTCCCACTATCGTCCCATTGCTCTTACCAGTGCAGTTTGCAAAGTAATGGAACGTCTAGTAAATAGACGTTTAGTGTGGTATTTAGAGACACACAACAGTCTCTCCACTCGTCAATATGGCTTTCATAAGGGACGTTCTACCATAGACCCCTTACTGCGCTTGGATACGTATGTTCGTAATGCCTTTGCGAATAACCACTCAGTTATTGCCATATTTTTTGACCTTGAGAAGGCATATGACACGACTTGGAGGTATAATATTTTAGCCCAAGCCCACTCCTTAGGCCTTCGAGGCAATCTACCATCCTTCCTTAAGAACTTTTTAACTGACAGGCATTTCCGTGTTCGGGTTAATAATGTGCTCTCCCCGGACTTTGTCCAAGCTGAAGGTGTCCCCCAGGGATGTGTTCTGAGCACAACACTTTTTCTCCTTGCTATTAATGATTTGGCCTCTAGTCTTCCATCAAATATTTGGTCATCACTCTATGTTGATGACTTCGCTATTGCCTGTGCAGGCGCTGACTGTCACCTCCTTACAGTTTCTCTCCAGCATGCAGTCGACCGTGTTTCCAATTGGGCCACCACACATGGGTTTAAATTTTCCAGCACTAAAACCCACCAAATCACTTTCACTAGACGCTCTGTCATCTCTGATCATCCTTTGTACCTCTATGGCTCACGTATCCCTGAACGTGATACAGTCAAGTTTCTGGGCCTCCTCTTTGATCGTAGGTTATCCTGGAAACCTCACATTACCTCTCTGAAGGCAACTTGTCACAGCCGGCTGAACCTTCTTAAAACCCTTGCTCATCTTTCGTGGGGAGCTGATCGTCGAACCCTCCTTCACCTACATTCCACCCTTATTTTATCGAAACTTGATTATGGTGACCAGATCTATTCAGCGGCATCTCTTGCTACTCTCTCTAGCCTTAACCCCATTCATCACCAAGGATTACGTTTATGCCTTGGTGCTTTTCGCTCTTCCCCTGTCGAAAGCCTCTATGCAGAAGCGAACGTTCCATCCTTATCCGATCGCCGTGATGCCCATTGCTTGCGCTACTATGTATGCTCTCATGATCTCCGCAATCCTTCCATTTATAGAATGGTCACTGATATTAGTAGACATTCTTTATTTGTTCGCCGCCCCTGCTTACTCCGTCCCTTCTCTCTTCGCCTTCATTCGCTCTTGTCTTCTCTTCAACTACCACCTTTCTATGTACATGTAGCATCTCACTTTTCCCTACCCCCCTGGGAAGTTCCAGCTGTTCGAGTCTGTTCTTTCTCCCTCCCTTGCTCGAAAGCCCAACTGTCTACGGTCGCTTCCCGCTCTCTTTTTCTTGACCACTTTCACTCTCATTCTCATGCCATTGCTGTGTACACAGATGGCTCTAAGTCTTCTGACGGCGTAGGATTCGCAGCAGTGTTTCCGGACAGCGTCGTACAAGGGCATTTACTATCTTCAGCTAGTATTTTTACTGCTGAATTGTATGCCATCCTTACAGCACTTATCCGTATTGCATCTATGCCTGTGTCATCATTTGTGGTTGTCTCAGACTCCCTTAGTGCTTTACAGGCTATACAAAAATTTGATACACCTCACCCCTTAGTCCTCCGTATCCAACTTTGGCTACGCCGCATCTTTACTAAGCATAAAGATATTGTTTTTTGTTGGGTCCCTGGTCATGTTGACGTACAGGGCAATGAACAGGCAGACACTGCTGCGCGGTCAGCAGTACATGACCTACCAGTTTCTTATAGAGGTATTCCATGTACGGACTATTTTGCTGTAATATCTTCCCACCTTCACACCCGTTGGCAACAACGTTGGTCTACTATGCTCGGCAACAAACTTCAGTCTATTAAACCGAGTATAGGTTACTGGCCGTCTTCTTATCACCAGTGTCGAGGTTGGGAGACTACTCTCTCCCGTCTTCGCATTGGCCATACTCGTCTTACTCATGGATATCTCATGGAGAGGCGTCTTGCTCCTCTCTGTGAGAATTGCCAAGCTCCATTATCAGTCAGCCACATTCTGTTGGACTGCCCACTTTATCAACGAGCACGCAGAATTTACCTCTGTCGTCGTCTTCGCCCCGCTGCTCTCTCTTTACCTTCCCTTCTCGCTGATGGACCCACCTTTCATCCGGACTCTCTCATTGACTTTTTGACAACGACTGACTTACTTCATAAATTCTGATACTTTCAGCCCTTTCTACTTGTATCTCTTGCTACCCTCTACCCCCGTACTATCCCCTGCCCCGCTGTTTTCTGTAACCTGCTGATCATCCCCCCTCCCTTCTGCCATCCAATTCCCTTGCTTCCTTCCCTACCCTGCAGCGCTGTATAGCCCTTGTGGCTTAGCGCTTCTTTTTGATTATAATAATAATAATACATTAACTACAAAGAGAAGATAAAGTATTGTATTTAAATACTTTAATAAATTTGAATGTTATTCTATGGAGTTTCCCACCCCTCAAGGAAGGCTCCTTGATGTTGGTGAGGGGCTCTTGATTTAGGGAATTGGATCTGTGCTCCAGTTCCCCGAATTAAGCCTGAATGCCTTCCACATCCCCTCCCCCCAGGCGCTGTATAATCCTCCGGGTTTAGCGCTTCCCCCTTGATTATAATAATAATAATAATATGGAGTTTCCCGCTGTATAATCCTACGGGTTTAGCGCTCCCCCATGATTATAATAATAATATGGAGTTTCCCAGTTGAAATTATTTCCCCGAGACTCTAAAATACCTTTAAATAACTCGGATCCAAAAATCTTGTTGCATAAGAAATAAATGGTAACAGGCCACATTCTGAAGTTCTTTAAAAAATTTCTTATTCGCAACAACATACATACATATATATATATATATATATATATATATATATATATATATATATATATATATATATATATAATAATTATGTATGTATCGTGCCGAATATGTAAAACTGGTCAATTAGCAAGAACTCATTTAAAATTAAGTCCTTTCTAAAAGTTTCTCTTATACGTTTAAAGATACATTTTTTTTCATTAATGTTAATGTAAAAAAATTTTAATTTTGCTCCAAAAGAATCTTAAAAAACTTACCTAACCTTATTATAACAAGAACAATTTATTTTAGCCTAACCCAACTAAATATATTTTAGATTTGTTTACAATAATTTAATACTAAACAAACACAGTAAAATATATTTTTTTCGTTAGGTTCAGAATGATTTTGGCGAAATTATTGCATACACAAATTTTCACTTGTCCTATATGGCAAGATGAGCGTTGCTATTTAAGCCAAGATCGCAAGTTCTGCCTATTCGGCACGACATACATATATATATATATATATATATATATATATATATATATATATATATATATATATAAAATATATAACTGGTCAGTTAACAAGAACTCATTTAAAATTAAGTATTTTGTAAAATTTTCTCTTGTAAGTTTTAAGATATATTTTTCTCATTTATGTTAATGTAAAAATTTATTTTGTACCAAAACAACTTAGAAAACTTGCATAACCTTATTAAAACAAGCGCAATTTAATTTAACCTAATCCAACTAAATAAATTTTAGATAAGATTATAATAATTTAATAATAAACAAACACGATGAAATATATTTTTTTGTTAGGTTCAGGATGATTTTTGCGAAATTACTGCATACACAAATATTCGCCTCGCTTATTCGGCAAGAAGAGCGATGCTATTTAAGCCAAAATCGCAAGTTTTAAATATTCGGCACGATATATACACATATGACACACGAAAACATCCCTCAGGTACATATGCAAACATATTTTGGACATTGGTTGTTGAGATGTAGGGTGTTTACACAAGGTTGAGAACACCTAAGTGACCTCGAGGCCAGAGCAATCATTGTCGAGACTCCGCCCTGAGTGATGCTAAAATTACGTTGATAAGCAATCATAGCAGACTCCACCATGATGTGATTACACACACACACACACACACACACACACACACACACACACACACACACACACACACACACACACACACACACACACACACACACATATATATATATATATATATATATATATATATATATATATATATATATATATATACCTTAATAAGAAATCGTTCAAGAAACTGTACACCGTGTACGTCAGGCCCATACTGGAGTATGCAGCACCTGTTTGGAACCCGCACTTGATAAAGAACGTCAAGAAACTAGAGCTAAGGGGAATGTCCTATGAAAAAAGGTTAGGGGAAATCGGCCTGACGACATTAGAGGACAGGAGGGTCAGGGGAGACATGATAACGACATATAAAATACTGCGCGGAATAGACAAGGTGGACAAAGACAGGATGTTCCAGGGAGGGGACACAGAAACGAGAGGTCAGAATTGGAAGTTGAAGACACAGATGAGTCAGAGAGATATTAGGAAGTATTTCTTCAGTCATAGAGTTGTCAGGCAGTGGAATAGCCTAGAAAGTGATGTAGTGGAGGCAGGAACCATACATAGTTTTAAGACGAGGTTTAATAAAGCTCACGGAGCGGGGAGAGAGAGGGCCCAGTAGCAACCGGTGAAGAGGCGGGGCCAGGAGCTAAGACTCGACCCCTGCAACCACAAATAGGTGAGTACAAATAGGTGAGTACACACACACACACACACCATAGCAGGTATCACAACATAACAGGTATCATCACATAACAGGTATCATCACATAACAGGTATTACCACATAACAGGTATTACCACATAACAGGTATTACCACATAACAGGTATCACCACATAACATGTATCACATAACAAGTATCAGTACATAACAGGTATCATCACATAACAGGTATCACCACATAACAGGTATCACCACATAACAGGTATCATCATATAACAGGTATCACCACATAACAGGTATCATCACATAATAGGTATCACCACATAACAGGTATCACATAAGTATCAGTACATAACAGGTATCACATAACAGGCATCATCACATAACAAGTATCATCCCATAACAGGTATCATCACATAACAGGTATCACATAAGTATCAGTACAAACAGGTATCATCACATAACAGGTATCACCACATAACAGGTATCATCACATAGCAGGTAACACCACATAACAGGTATCATTACATAGGTATCACCACATAACAGGTATCATTACATAACAGGTATCACCACATAACAGGTATCGTCACATAACAGGTATCACCACCTAACAGGTATCACCACATAACAGGTATCATCACATAACAGGTATCACCACATAACAGGTATCACCACATAACAGGTATCATCACATAACAAGTATCAGTACATAACAGGCATCACCACATAACAGGTATCATCCCATAACAGGTATCACCACATAACAGGTATCATCACATAACAAGCATCAGTACATAACAGGTATCATCACATAACAGGTATCACCACATAACAAGTATCATCACATAACAGGTATCATCACATAACAGGTATCATCACATAACAGGTATCACCACATAACAGGTATCACATAACAGGCATCACCACATAACAGGTATCACCACATAACAGGTATCATCACATAACAAGTATCAGTACATAACAGGTATCATCACATAACAGGTATCATTACATAACAGGTATCATCACATAAAAGGTATCATTACATAACAGGTATCACCACATAACAGGTATCGTCACATAACAGGTCGTCACATAACAGGTATCACCACATAACAGGTATCATCACATAACAGGTATCACCACATAACAGGTATCATCACATAAGTATCAGTACATAACAGGTATCATCACATAACAGGTATCATCACATAACAGGTATCACCACATAACAGGTATCATCACATAACAAGCATCAGTACATAACAGGTATCATCACATAACAGGTATCACCACATAAGTATCATCACATAACAGGTATCATCACATAACAGGTATCACCACATAACAGGTATCACATAACAGGCATCACCACATAACAGGTATCACCACATAACAGGTATCATCACATAACAAGTATCAGTACATAACAGGTATCATCACATAACAGGTATCATTACATAACAGGTATCATCACATAACAGGTATCATTACATAACAGGTATCACCACATAACAGGTATCGTCACATAACAGGTCGTCACATAACAGGTATCACCACATAACAGGTATCATCACATAACAGGTATCACCACATAACAGGTATCATCACATAAGTATCAGTACATAACAGGTATCACATAACAGGTATCACCACATAACAGGTATCATCACATAACAGGTATCATCCCATAACAGGTATCACCACATAACAGGTGTCATCACATAACAAGTATCAGTACATAACAGGTATCATCACATAACAGGTATCACCACATAAGATATCGTCACATAACAGGTATCATCACATAACAGGTATCACCACATAACAGGTATCATTACATTACAGGTATCATCACATAACAGGTATCACCACATAACAGGTATCGTCACATAACAGGTATCACATAACAGGTATCACCACATAACAGGTATCGCCACATAACAGGTATCGCCACATAACAGGTATCACCACATAACAGGTATCACCACATAACAGGTATCATCACAACAGGTATCACCACATAACAGGTATCATCACATAAGTATCAGTACATAACAGGTATCACATAACAGGTATCACCACATAACAGGTATCATCACATAAGTATCATTACATAACAGGTATCATCACATAACAGGTATCAACACATAACAGGTATCACATAACAAGTATCATTACATAACAGGTATCACCACATAACAGGTATCAGTACATAACAGGTATCATCACATAACAGGTATCGCCACATAAAAGGTATCATCACATAACAGGTATCAGTACATAACAGGTATCATCACATAACAGGTATCAGTACATAACAGGTATCACATAACAGGTATCAGTACATAACAGATATCATCACATAACAGGTATCATCACATAACAGGTATCACCACATAACAGGTATCACATAACAGGTATCAGTACATAACAGGTATCATCACATAACAGGTATCACCACATAACAGGTATCACCACATAACAGGTATCATCACATAACAGGTATCAGTACATAACAGGTATCATCACATAACAGGTATCAGTACATAACAGGTATCACATAACAGGTATCAGTACATAACAGGTATCATCACATAACAGGTATCACCACATAACAGGTATCATCACACAGCAGGTATCACCACATAACAGGTATCATCACACAGCAGGTATCACCACATAACAGGTATGATCACATAACAGGTATCAGTACATAACCCATAATTCCTCATTAATTAATAGCCAGAATAATTACTCTAACTAATCAAGCAGCTATTTAATTTTAAGCTACTTATTATCAATATATTAACTCCTAAATTGAAAAACAAGTTAATCTTGGTAATTATAAATGAAAATACAAAAGCGCTAAACCGTTACGGGCCTAAAATAATCCAGGTATATATATATATATATATATATATATATATATATATATATATATATATATATATATATATATATATATATATATATATATATATATATATATATATATATATATATATATATATATATATATATATATATATATATATATATATATATATATATATATATATATATATATATATATATATATATATACATACATTATATATATATATATATATATATATATATATATATATATATATATATATATATACATACATTATATATATATATATATTATATATATATATATATATATATACATACATTATATATATATATATATATATTTATATATATATATATATATATATATATATATATATACATACATTATATATATATATATATATATATATATATATATATATATATATATATATATATATATATATATATATACATACATTATATATATATATACATATATATATATATATATATATATATATATATATATATATATATATATATATATATATATATATATATATATATACATACATATATATATATATATATATATATATATATATATATATATATATATATATATATAGTGGAATAAGTCTATTATGTATACCTGATAAAGTGTATGGCAGAGTTATTATTGAAAGAATTAAGAGTAGGATAGCAGATGAACAAGGAAGCTTTAGGAAAGGTAGGGGGTGTGTAGAACAAGTGTTTACAGAGAAACATATAGATGAACAGTATTTAGATAAGGGTAAAAAGGTTTTTGTGGTATTTATGGATTTGGAAAAGGCGTATGACAGGGTGGGTAGAGAAGCACTGTGGCAGATATTGCAAATGTAAGGAACAGGAGGTAGGTTATTGAAAGCAGTGAAAAGCTTTCACGATGATTGTGAGGCTCAGGTTAGAGTCTGTTAGAGGGAGATAATTTCCCAGTATAAGTAGGACTTAGACAAGGATGTGTGATGTCACCATGGTTGTTCAATATATTTATAGATGGGGTTGTGAGAGAAGTCAATGCTCGGGTGTTGGCAAGAGGTGTGGGGTTGTGAGAGAAGTCAATGCTCGAGTGTTGGCAAGAGGTGTGGAGTTAAAAGATAAATAATAATAATAATAATAATAATAATAATAATATCTTTATTTACTACAAGTACATGTACATGGTAACCAGTCCATAGATGACATCAATGACATACCACTATATAGAAAGCCTCTTGTTATGCTGAGCATTTCGGGCACATTAGGTCAGTGTCCCAGGATGCGACCCACACCAGTCGACTAACACCCAGATACCCATTTTACTCATGGGGAACATAGACAACAGGTGGAAAGAAACACGCCCAATGTTTCTACTCTGGCTGGGAATCGAACCCAGGCCCTCGCCGTGTGAAGCGAGAGCGTTAGCCACCAGGCCACCAGAGTCCCAAAGTGGGAGTTGTCGCAGTTGCTCTTTGCTGATGACACTGTGCTTTTGGAAGATTCTGAAGAGAAGTTGCAGAGGTTGGTGGATGAGTTTGGTAAGGTATGAAAAAACAAGAAAATTGAAAGTGAATAGAGGAAAGAGTAAGGTGATGAGGATAACAAAAAATTAAGTAACAAAAGATTGGATATCATGTTGGAGGGAGAGAGTATGGAGGAGGTGAATGTACTCAGATATTTAGGAGTGGACGTGTCAGCAGATGGGTCTATGAAAGATGAGGTGAATCATAGAATTGACGAAGAGAAAAAGGTGAGTGGTGCACTGAGGAGACTGTGGAGACAAAGAACTTTGCCCATGAAAGCAAAGAGGGGAATGTATGAGAGTACATATATGGGTGTGAAGCATGAGTGGTGAATGTTGCAACAAGGAGAAGGCTGGAGGCAGTGGAGATGTCGTGTCTGAGGGTAATGTGTGGTGTAAATATAATGCAGAGAATTCGTAGTTTGGAAATTAGGAGCAGGTGCTGGATTACCAAAACTATTATCCAAAGGGCTGAGGAGGGGGTGTTGAGGTGGTTCGGACACGTAGAGGGAGAGGGTGGAACAAAATAGAATTACTTCAAGAGTGTATAAATCTGTAGTGGAAGGAAGGCGGGGTAGGGATCGGCCTAGGAAAGGTTGGAGGGAGGGGGTAAAGGAGGTTTTGTGTGCGAGGGGCTTGGACTTCCAGCAAGCTTGCGTGAGCGTGTTAGATAGGAACGAATGGAGACAAATGGTTTTTAGGACTTGACGTGCTGTTCGAGTGTAAGCAGGGTAACATTTATGAAGGGATTCAGGGAAACCGGCAGGCCGGACTTGAGTCCTGGAGATGGGGATTACAATATTTGCAATCTGAAGGAGGGGTGTTAATGTTGCAGTTTTATAAATGTAGTGTAAATCACCTCTCTGGCAAAACAGTGATGGAGTGAATGATGAAAGTTTTTTTTCGGGCCACCCTGCCTTGGTGGGAATCGGCCGATGTGTCAATAAAAATTATATATATATATATATATATATATATATATATATATATATATATATATATATATATATATATATATATATATATATATATTTAAAAGAGTAAGGTGATGAGTATCAAATGATATAGATAAAGGAAAATTGGATATCAAATTGGGGAGGAGGAGTATGGAAGAAGTGAATGTTTTCAGATATTTGGGAGTTGACGTGTCGGCGGATGGATTTATGAAGGATGAGGTTAACCAAAGAATTGATGAAGGAAAAAAGGTGAGTGGTGTATTGAGGTATATGTGGAGGCAAAAAATTTTATCTATGGAGGCAAAGAAGGGAATGTATGAAAGTATAGTAGTACCAACATTCTTATATGGGTGTGAAGCTTGGGTTGTGAATGCTGCAGCGAGGAGGCGGTTGGAGGCAGTGGAGATGTCCTGTCTAAGGGCAATGTGTGGTGTAAATATTATGCAGAAAATTCGTAGTGTGGAAATTAGGAGAAGGTGTGGAGTTAATAAAAGTATTAGTCAGAGGGCAGAAGAGGGGTTGTTGAGGTGGTTTGGTCATTTAGAGAGAATGGATCAAAGTAGAATGACATGGAGAGCGTATAAATCTGTAGGGGAAGGAAGGAGGGGTAGGGGTCGTCCTCGAAAAGGTTGGAGGGAGGGGGTAAAGGAGGTGTTGTGGGCGAGGGGCTTGGACTTCCAGTAAGCGTGCGTGAGAGTATTAGATAGGAGTGAATGGAGACAAATGGTATTTGGGACCTGACGAGCTGTTGGAGTGTGAGCAGGGTAATATTTAGTGAAAGGATTCAGGGAAACCGGTTATTTTATATAACCGGACTTGAGTCCTGGAAATGGAAAGTACAATGCCTGCACTCTAAAGGAGGGGTTCGGGATATTGGCAGTTTGGAGGGATATATTGTGTATTTTTATACGTATATACTTCTAAACTGTTGTATTCTGGGCACTTCTGCAAAAACAGTGATTACGTGTGAGTGAGGTGAAAGTGTTGAATGATGATGAAAGTATTTTCTTTTTGGGTCACCCTGCCTCGGTGGGAGACGGCCGACTTGTTTAATATATATATATATATATATATATATATATATATATATATATATATATATATATATTATCACATCGGCCTTCTCCCACCAAGGCAGGGTGGCCCGAAAAAGGAAAACGAAAAACCCATTTTTTTATAAAGAAAATAGGGCAACTTTTGGAATAATAATAAAACAAACTCCTAAATTGACGATCAAGACAATGATTGCTGAAAGAAGACTAAGTATTGTTTATGCGGTGCTGGAGAGGTCTATGTGAAGGTCAAGAGAATTAAGAGGTATTCAAGAGGACTAAGTGGAATTCAAGAGGACTACTAATTGTTCAATAGTATTACTAAATAGTCAAGAGTACTACCATGCAGTCAAGAGTACTACCAATTAGTTAAGAGAAGTACTAAGCTTTCAAGAGGACTAATGAGTATTCAAGACTACTAAGCGTTCAAGAGGACTGCTGAGCATTAAGAGGACTAAGTGGTGTTTAAGAGGGTGTAGGAGAGTGTTTAAGAGGGTGTAGGAGAGTGTTTAAGAGGGTGTAGGAGAGTGTTTAAGAGGGTGTAGGAGAGTGTTTAAGAGGGTGTAGGAGAGTGTTTAAGAGGGTGTAGGAGAGTGTTTAAGAGGGTGTAGGAGAGTGTTTAAGAGGGTGTAGGAGAGTGTTTAAGAGGGTGTAGGAGAGTGTTTAAGAGGGTGTAGGAGAGTGTTTAAGAGGGTGTAGGAGAGTGTTTAAGAGGGTGTAGGAGAGTGTTTAAGAGGGTGTAGGAGAGTGTTTAAGGGGGTGTAGGAGAGTGTTTAAGGGGGTGTAGGAGAGAAAAAGAAGAACTGAAAAAAAAGACCAACATATCCCCTTACTCGAGCAGCTCATCAATCTGCACGCTAAACTATGTTGTCCACCACAGCTGCTGTTGCTGCTGCTGCTGCTGCTGCTGCTGCTGCTGCTGCTGCTGCTGCTGCTGCTGCTACTGCTACTGCACGCTAAACCATGTTGTCCACCACAGCTGCTGTTGCTGCTGCTGCTGCTGCTGCTGCTGCTGCTGCTGCTGCTGCTGCTGCCTGCCACCGCTGCCGCTGCCACCTGCCGCTGCCGCTGCTGCCTGCCGCCACCGCCTACCGCAGAACGCCAACCATGCCTTGTCCACCACAGCCGCCTTGCCGCCGCTGCTGCCGCCGCTGGCTGCTGCCTGCTGCCAACCGCCGCCGCTGCTACCGCCTGCCGCCTGCCGCCGCCTGCCATACCGCCGCTACCACCGCCGCCTACCTGCTGCTACCGCCGCCACCGCCGCACCGCCTGCCGTGCCACCGCCGCTGCTGCTGCTACCGCCGCTACCGCCACCTTGCCGCCGCTGCCACCGCCTGCGCACCACCGCCGCCTACTGCCTGCATTATCCATTACCGCTGCCACCGCTGCCTACGCCTACCTGCTGCCGCCGCCTACCGCCGCCTGCCCCGCCGCCACCGCCGCCGCGCCATGCCGCCGCCGCTGCCGCCACCGCCGCCACCGCCGCCTACCGCCATACCGCGCCTACCGCTCCGCCACCGCCGCCACCACCGCCTGCCTACCGCCTGCCAATCCGCCACCACCGCCGCCACCACCGCCGCCACCACCGCCGCCACCGCCGACCGCTGCCACCGCCGCCGCCGCCACCACCGCCACCACCGCCGCCACCACCCGCCGCCACCGCCGCCGCCGCCGCCGCCGCCGCCACCACCGCCGCCACCACCGCCGCCACCACCGCCGCCACCGCCGCCACCGCCGCTGCCGCCACCGCCGCTACCGCCGCCGCCGCCGCCTCCGCCGCCGCCGCCGCCTGCCGCCTGCCCCGCCGTCCGCCGCCTGCTGCGCTGCCCCACCGCCGCCTGCCGCTGCCACCACCGCCTGCCACCGCCTGCCACACCGCCGCCACCGCCTGCCACCACCGCCTGCCGCTGGTGCCGTGCCTGCTGCCGCCACCGCCGCCTGCCTGCCACCGCCGCCGCCTGCCTACCACCGCCTGCTGCTGCCATACCGCTGCTGCTGCCACCACCGCCGATGCCGCCTACCACCGCCGGTGCCGCCTACCACCGCTGGCGCTGCCACCGCGGCGCCGCTACCACCGCCTGCCGCCTGCCACCACCGCCGCCTGCCACTGCCACCGCCGTCCGCCGCCACCACCGCTGCGCCGCTACCACCGCCGCCTGCCGCACCACCGCCGGTGCTGCACCACCGCTGGCGCCGCTACCACCGCTGGCGCCGCCACCACCGCGGTGCTGCGCCACTACCGCGTGCGCTACCTACCGCCTGCCGCAGCCTTACCGCCACCGCCGCCTGCCGCTACCACCGCTGTTGCCTGCTACCTACCGCCGTGCCGCCTACCACCGCCGTTGCCGCCACTACCAGCCGCGTGCCTCCACCGCCGGTGCCGCCACCACCGCTGGTGCCGCTACCACGCCTGGTGCCGCTACCACCGCCGGTGCCGCACCACCGCCGCGCCGCCTACCACCGCTGCCGCCGCCTACCACCGCTGCTGCCGCCTACTACTGCTGGTGCTGCTACTACTGCTGGTGCTGCTACTACTGCTGGTGCTGCTACTACTGCTGGTGCTGCTACTACTGCTGGTGCTGCTACTACTGCTGGTGCTGCTACTACTGCTGGTGCTGCTACTACTGCTGGTGCTGCTACTACTACCACAAACCTCTGTTGCACACACCTGTGCTACCTTTCAAAATCCAGACACGACAAATGACATACTAGCCAGCCTGTCATACTAACCATTCTTTTCTTTCTTTCCTTTCCACTTGTCTTCCACTCAGAAGTCACAGTACCGGGAACAGAACGAAGTAGAAATAATTGCCACTCAGATGAGTACACTTGAGACTGACGGGGCTAAACGTCGCCTCGAGTTTCATCTTGTAAAGTGTGGGTTACTTGACACTAATATGACCCATAAATTACACTTGTAAAACACTCATCGAGAAGACAACACTTGAACCTTGTGTTCAATAATGCTTAGTGTAACAAATCTGCTCTTGTTCAATACTTTATTATACAGCATGGCCTCGCTTATACAGCAGGGCCCCGCTTATACAGCAGGGCCCCGCTTATACAGCAGGGCCCCGCTTATACAGCAGGGCCCCGCTTATACAGCAGGGCCCCGCTTATACAGCAGGGCCCCGCTTATACAGCAGGGCCCCGCTTATACAGCAGGGCCCCGTTTATACAGCATGGCCCCGCTTATACAGCAGGGCCCCACATATACAGCAGGGCCTAGCTTATACAACATGGCCTCACTTATACAGCAGGGCCCCACTTATACAGCAGGGCCCCACTTATACAGCAGGGCCTCGCTTATACAGCAGGGCCCTGCTTATACAGTATGGCCTTGCTTATACAGCATGGCCTCGCTTATACAGCATGGCCTCGCTTATACAGCATGGCCTTGCCTATACTGTAGATTAGTTTCTGGGCTACTGCTGTAAAGTTAAAATCGCTGTAGAGTGAATAATAGCTTTTTTTAACTTTCAAATGTATATAAAAAATGATAACATGTTTACACTTATTATATATCAAGTTAGCAATAGACCTAGGCCTAAAAAATGCGTATACAGTACACAAATTACTTACCTTAAAATATTTTCGACTTTAGCTTATAGCTTATTTATTGTAGGAAGTCTGAAGAATGTATATAACTGAAAACAGCTGCATTAGTGAAGCGCTGTAAAGTGGGGCTCCTCCTGTACTTTATACCCTACTGTTCTTGAACACTTCATCAGACCTTTAAAATGTTGTTCTTGAAACATCTATTGTCTATGACCAAAAACTCTATACAAAGTTGTACGAAAGGTCTTCGAGTGTCACCCGCCCCTGGTACTCTCACTACACCTTGTATACCTGATACAAATTCATACATTCACAGTTCCCTCTTCTGCAAGCCTCCCTGCTGCTCTTCTTTTACCTATAACACTGGAGCTCCCTCCACCGGGTGCCTGAAGCGGCATACTGATCATTTATTCCCACATACATCCACCTCGGGAGGTCATTCACTTTCAGCAACCACATCACTCCCCACACATATTCAAGGACCAACTCAGCTTACACTCACTCCAAGATTCTACTTCTCCTTCCCTCTCTGTCTGTAACCCCACACCCCTAGAAGCCGACAAGCAAGCAGGCAGGCAGGTAGGTAGGCAAGCCAGGCGGGCAGGTAGGTACAACTGGCAGGCAGGCAGTTACAGCAGACAGGCAGGGCGGAGGGCTGGCAGACACACCTCCTCCTCCAGCGGGAGTATTCTTGACTCCCAGCTTCCTCACTCCTCCCTGGGGTGGCCCTACTTTAAATATGTCTTCCTGAGGGCGGCCGCAACTCTGCACACTTTATCCATCTCCTCCCGGAATCCACCGAGGCGCTTTAGAATAAGTTTAAAGCATTCTTTCTGCGTGTGGCTGCAAGAGGAGCACACGAGGAAAATAATGAGGAAAAAGATAGGAAAACCACGGAGGGGAGTAAGAGAAGGAGGAGGAGGATAGACGAAGGTGTATTCACGGGGAAGCGTTTAATCAGTAGGGGCCACAGAGCACCTAGGCAATGGAAGGCAATCAGATTTAATCCGAGAAAGAGGGGTAGGTCCAATTCCTTGGATCAAGGAGGAGAAAGAGGATAATGAAGATACGGAAGCTGCGTCACATGACGTTACACAGACGTAACGTTAAGACAATCCACACCTGAAACACCAGGATGATGAGGATGGTGATGATGATGGTAGCAGTGGTGATAATGGTGACAATGATGATAATGATGGTAATAATGATAGTGATGGAAGTGATAATAATAGTGGTAGTGATGATAATGAGGTTGATGGTAGTGATGTTAATGATGATTGTGGTAGTGAGGATAATGATGATGGTGGTAGTGATGATAATGATGGTGGTAGTGATAATAATGATGGTGGTAGTAGTGATAAAAGTGATGGTGGTAGTAGTGATGATAATGATGGTGGTAGTAGTGATGATAACGATGGTAGTGATGGTAATGATGGTATTAGTGATGATAATGATGGTGGTAGTGATAAAGATGGTAGTGATAACAATGGTGGTAGTGATGATAATAATGATGGTAGCGATGATAATGTTGATGGTGGTAGTGATGATAATGATGTTGGTAGTGATAATAATGATGGTGGTAGTAGTGATAATAGTGATGGTGGTAGTAGTGATGATAATGATAGTGGTAGTAGTGATGATAACGATGGTAGTGATGGTAATGATCGTAGTAGTGATGATAATGATGGTGGTAGTGACGATAATGATGGTAGTGATAACAATGGTGGTAGTGATGATAATAATGATGGTAGCGATGATAATGTTGATGGTGGTAGTGATGATAATGATGTTGGTAGTAGTGATGATAATGATGATGGTGGTAGTAATGATGATGGTAGATATGATAATGATGGTGGTAGTGATGATAATGGTAGAGATGATAATGATGGTGGTAGTGACGATAATGGTAGAGATGATGATGATGATGGTAGAGATGATAATGATGGTGGTAGTGATGATGGTAGAGATGATAATGATGATGGGTGATGATGATAATGATGATGCTAGTAGTGATGAAAATGATGATGGTGGTACTGATGACAATAATGGTGGAAGTGGTAGTAATAATGGTGGTAATGATGAAAATAATGATGGTAGTAGTGACAGTAACAATGGTAGTTATGACAATGATGATGGAACTAATAAGTAGTTATAATAATAATGAAAGTAATTATAATAACGGTAGTAATAATAATGTAGTTATAATAATAATAATAATGGTTGTAATAATAATAATAATAATGGTTGTAATAATAATAATAATGCTTATAATAACAATAATAATGGTTGTAATAATAACGATGGTTGTAATAATAATAATGGTTGTAATAATAATAATAATGGTTATAATAACAATAATAATGGTTGTAATAATAACAATGGTTGTAATAATAATAATAATAATGGTTGTAATAATAATAATAATGGTTGTAATAATAATAATAATAATAATAATGGTTGTAATAATAATAATAATGGTTATAATAACAATAATAATGGTTGTAATAATAACGATGGTTGTAATAATAATAATAATAATAATAATAATAATAATGGTTGTAATAATAATAATAATAATAATAATAATAATAATAGTTATAATAATAATAATGGTTGTAATAATAACGATGGTTGTAATAATAATAATAATAATAATAATAATAATAATGGTTATAATAACAATAATAATGGTTGTAATAATAACGATGGTTGTAATAATAATAATAATAATAATAATAATAATAATAATAATGGTTGTAATAATAATAATAATAATAATAGTTATAATAATAATAATGGTTGTAATAATAACGATGGTTGTAATAATAATAATAATGGTTGTAATAATAATAATAATAATAATAATAATAATAATAATCATAATAATGGTAGTGGAGCGACAGACTCCTCAACACTTAGGTTCCAACACATAGCTTCACCTCTCGAACCGGAGAAAAAAAAAAAAAGATAAGCGATGCGCAGCGAGTCCTCTTACCATTTTCAAATATTATGACTCGACACGAGGGAAGGAAAGGGAAAAGAGAGCAATGGAGGGAAGGCAAAAGAAAAGGGAGCGAGAGGGGGAAGGGAGGAAAGAAAAGGGAAGACAGGAGGGATGAGGCTAGAAAGGACGACAGGGATGTATACATAGAGACACAACTACATACGCTAATATACACATATATTCCTACACATCAACCAGCCCCCCACTAGTACCCTTCTGACACGTAAATATTCCCCTCGTAAATTGCCCGACCCCTTCCGTCATTAATGCTTGTCGGGAGAGAGAGAGAGACAGGGAGGTGGGGGAAGGATAGAAGATAGAGAGGAGAGGTGACGGTAGAAGAGAGGGAGGAAGGAAGAGAAAGAAAAAATAACAGAGGAGCTTGAGTAGAATGATGTGGAGATGAATGAGAAAGGTAACGAAAGGAAGAAGCAATGGGGGGGGAGGGAGGGAGGGAGGGAGGGAGGGATGGAGGGAGAGGGAGAAAAGAGAGAGAGAGAGAGAGAGAGAGAGAGAGAGAGAGAGAGAGAGAGAGAGAGAGAGAGAGAGAGAAAGGTGAATAAGAGTAAACTGAGAGGCAGAAAATATGTAATTTAGAATAGTAATTAAAATATTGTGTTGACCATTGTAATAACTTCCCCACAAACGTTATATTAAGACGTATATTTTAAAACGAAAATGTTAAATTAACGTTACGTATTATTTTCAACCTCAGGACATCTTAATTAGCGGAATGTTAACATTTGGAATGGACAGAAACGAACCTAAATAATGATAACTGTTTTTTTTTTTTAGATATCAAGTGAAATTGTGAGGCTGACTTGAGAGTGTACAAAACCATCTTTACTGGATATCAGTTAATAACTTCACGCTATTCTGAGGTTATAATATAAGATATTGAGACTTGTGATACTGACTCACACTACTACTGACTCACTACTAGTGACTCACATTACTAACTCACACTACTACTGACTCACACTACTAACACACTGCTACTGACTCACACTACTACCTCACACTACTACTGACTCACTACTAATGACTCACACTACTACTGACTCACACTACTACTGACTCACACTACTACTGACTCACACAACTAACTCACACTACTACTGACTCACTGCTAACTCACACTACTACTGACTCACACTACTACTGACTCACACTACTACTGACTCACTACTAATGACTCACACTACTACTAACTCACACTACTACTGACTCACACTACTAACTCACACTACTACTGACTCACTACTAACTCACACTACTACTGACTCACACTACTACTGACTCACTACTAATGACTCACACTACTACTGACTCATACTACTACTGACTCACACTACTACTGACTCATACTACTACTGACTCACTACTAATGAATCACTACTACTGACTCACACTACTACTGACTCACTACTAATGACTCACACTACTACTGACTCACACTACAACTGACTCACACTACTACTGACTCATACTACTACTGACTCACACTACTACTGACTCACTACTACTGACTCACTACTACTGACTCATACTACTACTGACTCACTACTAATGACTCACACTACTACTGACTCACTATTACTGACTCACACTACTACTGACACACTACTAATGACTCACACTACTACTGACTCACACTAGTACTGACTCACTACTACTGACTCACACTACTACTGACTCACACTACTACTGGCTCACACTAACTCACTACTACGGACTCACACTACTACTGATTCACACTACTACTGACTCACACTACTAACTCACACTACTGCTGACTCACACTACTACTGACTCACTACTAATGACTCACACTACTACTGACTCATACTACTACTGACTCACACTACTACTGACTCACTACTGCTGACTCACACTACTACTGACTCACTACTAATGACTCACACTACAACTGACTCACACTACTACTGACTCATACTACTACTGACTCACTACTACTGACTCATACTACTACTGACTCACACTACTACTGACACACTACTACTGACTCACTACTACTGACTCACACTACTGACACACTACTAATGACTGACACTACTACTGACTCATACTACTACTGACTCACACTACTACTGACTCACTACTACTGACTCACACTACTGACACACAACTAATGACTGACACTACTACTGACTCATACTACTACTGACTCACACTACTACTGACTCACTACTACTGACTCACACTACTACTGACCCACACTACTAATGACTCACACTACTAATGACTCACACTACTACTCACTACTACTGACTCACACTTTACATTAATGAGGTATATAAAGATAAAATTAGCATAACTACCATTAGTTGTACCAGATACAATCTTAATATTTAAAGGGGTGGACTGGTAAGCCAGCGGAAGGCTTCGGCCACATAACCAAAAGCTCCAGTGGTGGGACATCATATAACTAAGACCCGTGCCAAGAAACATTTTATTCTGCTTCCTGACGAACATTACCTAACCTGACCTACTAACTATAATTATGAAGACGGAGAGAGATTTTAGGAGCGCTAGACCAGACAAGACACGAGAAACATCAAGGAGTTTATTTTTTACTTGCCAAAACATTGAGCAATGTACTTGTATTCTATGTGATGGTTACATATTGAGAACAACAGGTATCTGTGTTCTCCCTGGTGTATCCCATCACACAGGATGGGTCACATACAGCGTGCTGAAGACTGTCAGCCTGAGCTGGGAGATGTCAGCGGGAGATGAAGGTATCAAGTGTTCTATTAAAGCTTCATCAGCTACAAAGATTTCCAGCCAGCAGATCTGAGTTAACATTGTTTGGTAATTACCATATCTCAGGATGGTTTATCTCATACACTGGAGAGGCGCAACTTTTTATGACCATATATCAGTCACGTAGCGGTACAACAAAAATAATATAGGGTAGAGAAAAGAAAACAATGAGAGGGGGAGGACTGTACTATATATCTAAGAATACATACATACATGTAGAAATAATAGACTCACTGAAGCAACTGGCTCTCGATATTTTAAGATTACACTGTATGCCTAAGAATACATATTTGAGCAGCCAGCCTCGCCATAATGAGTCTTAACAGAATAATGGTACTTCACTTGTACTAGGAAACGCCCACTAAATGTACACTGACCCAAGATAAACTGGGCAGGGCTAAGCTGCATTATATTACATTAATTTACCAGAGACGGGCAGGTCGCTAGGCTAGTTTGGTAAAGAAAAACTGTAAGTTTTGTTAATTCACATTGTTGCATACGTAACACTGCAGTCGACATACACACACATATACTCATATGAATGTAAGTAGGAAAGGTAGGATGGAGGGGAGGGAGTAAGATCACAGGGAAGTGAGAGAGGCAGGAGAGGGAAGGGGAAGGGGGAGGGAGATAGGGAGAGAGAGAGAAGCAGGAGGGAGGAGAGATAGAGGAAGGAAAGGGGGCAGCATGTGGTCAAGGACTCATGATTGCCGGGGCAAAATAGGTAATATTTCTGCAGATATGACCTTATCTCAACGTGATTCCTCAAGAGTCAGATGTGGTAGTGGGGTGATAACAGGCAATGCGAAGGGGATGAGGAGACAAGATAGTGAGGGGGTGGGAAGATACTGAGGGGAAGAAGGCAAAAAACGTGATAATGGAGGGAGATGAGGGAGCTAGATAATGAAGGGGGAAAAAATGGTGTTAGACCGACACTCCGTATGAATTGGCGACTTAATTATGCTTAATATAATTGCCCCGAGTAATTACCTTCACTCAGGCCATGGGTTATGTGGCATGCTATGAGTATATTACATTTTATTCGGAGTATGTAACACTCCCACATAGGCTGCCTCCCGACCAGTGAACCAGGTGCTAAGGATTTAACGATCAGTACGAACCCCGTCGTTATATCAGTACCTCGGTTCATAGGCCAAACACAGACAAGCCCGCCGAAGCTGTGAAGCGATGTGGTTCACTAGTGACACGATTTTTAGCAGACTTGTCTAGGCTGCTGGTCTTTCACGGTGTTTTGTCTGGCTCTTGCATTTTTGCCTCCTTTGATCACCGTGTTGTACATTTGCTCTTACATTACTGTACATACTGTAAATCGTGTACATATTGTAAATACCAACTTGCTTATTTGGTGAAGGAAATACAAGTCATATATATAACCTCTGTTGTCTTTTGCCTGTTTCACCATTACGACAAGGTGTGCAGGCTATTCTACACCTGCGTTCGTAAGACGTTACTTACCACAACGGCTCACCACCATCCACAAATCACTGAATCACACACAATCTCTATTTTTAACATCATTTCATTATATTAAAGTAACACAACATAATAATACACAATGGAACTTCGGATCAAAGAGAGGAGAGTTTGACAAACGTGAAATTTTTTATTTACCTTACAAGAGTTTATCACCCTTATATTTTAAGAGTTACTACACCAATTAATATTCACACATATCCCCTATACAGAAATGGGGCAATATTACCACGTAACCATCAGACAAGAATATTTTAATCCCTAAAATAGGAATAAAGTAAACTCTCACTATATACTATCCTCCACTGGAGAGAAATAGTAACATCATACTACTACTACTACTATTAATAATAATAATATAATAATAATCTTTATTTCTACAAGTACATGATACAACTTATACAGACCATGACTGAGATCAATGACATGCTATACAGAAAGCCCCTGGTTATGCAGATATTTGAAAGGAAATAACATCTCCAATTTCTTGGATGAAGGCATCTTCCAAGAACGTTGAGGTGGGAAAGAGAGGGAGAGAGAGGGAGTGAGATAACACCGGTCATCCTCATCTCTCTGAGTTGTGTACATAATGCTGGAGATAACAAAAGTTATCCTCATCTCTCTGTTGTGTATATAGTGCTGGAGATAACACCGGTTATCCTCATCTCTCTGTGTTGTGTATATAGTGCTGGAGATAACACCGGTTATTCTCATCTCTCTTGAGTTATATACATAGTGCTGGAAATAATACAGCTATCATTTGTTAACGTTCCTGCTGCACGGTCTCATCTCAACCTTCCTAAACTGGAGAGGAGAGACATCACAGTACAAACATGTATTAAGAAGCACACGGGGAAGTAAAGCTAAGTTAGGTTTACCTGTCGTCGTACGTCTGCACGAGAAGGAAATATAAAAAACAATCTTACCTAAGTATAAAACATTTAAGGGGTTTCCGTGTCACTCTGGTATTAGAGGATAATAATACCTTCTGGTAGTACCTCCTGGTAGCATCTCCTAGTAGAACCTCCTGGTAGCATCTCCTGGTAGTACCTTCTGGTAGCATCTCCTGGTAGTACCTTCTGGTAGCATCTCCTGGTAGTACCTCCTGGTAGTACCTGCTGATAGCATCTCCTAGTAGCACATCCTGGTTACCTTCTCCGTGAGCTGTAGATACAGTTTTGGGAACTTAGGCGCTTCTGAGCCACTCAAGAGTCCATTAAATACCGGAATTCCCACTAGGAAGAATTCACTAGCCAGGACAATTCAGGAGGATAGTTGTGAGGGGGAGGAAAGGGGCACTTCCTTGAAAGAAGGAGAAGGGTGAGGAGGAAACAGGTAACAATTGCTAGGTATCTTGACGAAAGGTTTGGGTGTGGCAGGAAGGAGAGAAGGAGGAAGAAAAGAGGAAAAGGAAGGCAGGAGGAAAAGGTAAACAGGAAGAAAAGGTATGCAGGAGGAAAAATAAGGCAGGAGAATAGGGAAGGTAGGAGGAAAATGAAGACAGGAAGAAAATGAAAGCATGAGGTAAAGGTAAGCAGGCGGAAAAGGAAGGCAGGAAGAGTATATAATTTATCAGGAGGAGCATGGGAAGAAAAAGGGGAGAAGGACACGGATAAGCACGAAGAACGGTGGAAGGATTCCTTAATTTTTACTGCAGGATGAACGTGTGAGTGAGAAAAAGGTTGGTGTAGCTGAAGGCTTGGACGTGTACCTCCTCACGCTTCACGCATCCGTCACCAACTTCACAAACTCCCTCAAGTAACTTACATCTTCAACTTCAAAGTCGCACAGATTTTCTTTCTTGGCTTTCCAAACTGCAAGATTGTCTCCTTCGCTGTTGAATTTTTTTATATAATGCCTTCGCGTTTTTCAAACTTATTAATATTGTTAAGTTTTACCTACAAGAGTCTCATGTCATGCGACCATTTTTATTTCACTTACTAATAAGATTATCTTAACTAGCTTCCCCATAGCAAGGTGGAGATAAATGGTATGAAATACCGACACAATGGAAAAAATAAGACACAGATGCAGTGTAATGTGATCTCTTATCGGCTACGTTTCGCCCACACAGTACATAGAACACTATATATCTGAAGTGCTGTGCATAACCATGAGTTTACTGCATGCACAAGTATATGTCACCATCTCTGTATAAACACTGTAACATGATGATGTAAAACTATTATTATTATTATTATTATTATAATAATTATTATTATATACTCACATACTCTCTGCTCAGGCACATGTGTTTGTCACTCGATAAAGTCCACTGTGTGGGCGAAAAGTTGTTAATAAAGGATCACATTACACTGCATTTCTGTCCATTTTTCCCCATATTAACTTCTGAATTTTTAAAAAAAGCCAACTTCCCTCCCAATTTAATTTTGTAATACATATATTTTATCAATGTTTAAAACTCTTGTGTTTATGATTTCCAGTTTTTACATTTAAAAATATACTTACTCACACAAGTCCTGTATAAAAAAACATAAAAAGTATATATTTTATACTCATTGTTTTAGTTATCAATGAGGTTCCCCAGAAATAATTCTGGTTTAATTTTCAAATCCTGATTTTGTATTTTATGAGGCTTTTCAAACACATTTTAAGAGATTATACAGTATAGCCAGACATGTTTCAGTATAGCCAGACATGTTTCAGTATAGCAAGGCATGTTTCAGTATAGCCAGACATGTTTCAGTGTAGCCAGGCATGTTTCAGTGTAGCCAGGCATGTTTCAGTGTAGCCAGGCATGTTTCAGTGTAGCCAGACATGTTTCAGTATAGCAAGGCATGTTTCAGTATAGCAAGGCATGTTTCAGTGTAGCAAGGCATGTTTCAGTATAGCAAGGCATGTTTCAGTATAGCCAGACATGTTTCAGTGTAGCCAGGCATGTTTCAGTGTAGCCAGGCATGTTTCAGTATAGCAAGGCATGTTTCAGTATAGCCAGACATGTTTCAGTGTAGCCAAGCATGTTTCAGTGTAGCCAGGCATGTTTCAGTGTAGCCAGACATGTTTCAGTATAGCCAGACATGTTTCAGTATAACCAGGCATGTTTCAGTATAGCCAGACATGTTTCAGTATAGCCAGACATGTTTCATTATAACCAGACATGTTTCAGTATAGCCAGACATGTTTCAGTATAACCAGACATGTTTCAGTATAGCCAGACATGTTTCAGTATAGCCAGACATGTTTCAGTATAACCAGACATGTTTCAGTATAGCCAGACATGTTTCAGTATAACCAGACATGTTTCAGTATAGCCAGACATGTTTCAGTATAACCAGACATGTTTCAGTATAGCCAGACATGTTTCAGTATAGCCAGACATGTTTCAGTATAACCAGGCATGTTTTAGTATAGCCAGACACGTTTCAGTATAACCAGACGCTTCACTGTAGACAGACATGTTTCAGTATAGCCAGACACGTTTCAGTATAACCAGACGTTTCAGTGTAGACAGACATGTTTCAGTATAGCCTGACACGTTTCAGTATAACCAGACGTTTCAGTGTAGACAGACATGTTTCAGTATAACCAGACATTTCAGTGTAGACAGACATGTTTCAGTATAGCCTGACATGTTTCAGTATAACCAGACTTGTTTCAGTGTAGACAGACATGTTTCAGTATTATCAGTATAGCTACTGAGTTCCCTATACTTATACTTGTGTAGTATATTGTAGATCATATCATCCATGTATATATTTAGGCTCCCTTTCAGCAGGCGCAGCCACTAGCATGTGTGACGTCACGTGATGCGTATGTGTGCGTGAGAATCCCTGTAACTCTCAGTTCTCCACGCTTAGGTCTACGGCGAACACAGGCAGGTTGGGCCTCTCCCCTCTCACACTCTGCTAATATATGTGTTACCATCCAACGACTGTGTTTAACTCCAACCATCACATCTCCACGAACTCTCCCGACAGTATAGCCAGGCATGTTTCAGTATAGACAGACATGTTTCAGTGTAGCCATGCATGTTTCATTATAACCAGACATGTTTCAGTGTAGCCAGGCATGCTTCAGTGTAGCCAGGCATGTTTCAGTATAGCCAGACATGTTTCAGTATAGCCAGACATGTTTCAGTATAGCCAGACATGTTTCATTATAGCCAGACATGTTTCAGTATAGCCAGACATGTTTCAGTATAGCCAGACATGTTTCGGTATAGGGACATGTTTCATTATAGCCAGACATGTTTCAGTATAGCCAGACATGTTTCAGTATAGCCAGACATGTTTCAGTATAACCAGACATGTTTCAGTGTAGCCAGGCATGTTTCAGTATAGCCAGACATGTTTCAGTATAGCCAGACATGTTTCAGTATAGCCAGACAAGTTTCAGTATAGCCAGACATCTGTCAGAAGTGAAGACATGTGATGTGAGTGGATGTAACAATAGTATCAGCAAGCTGATGAAGAATTCACTCATGCAACACTGTGTCATGCAACACTGTGTCATGCAACACTGTGTCATGCAACACTGTGCCATGCAACACTGTGTCATGCAACACTGTGTCATGCAACACTGTGTCATGCAACACTGTGTCATGCAACACTGTGTCATGCAACACTGTGTCATGCAACACTGTGGTATCAATATTGGCAATAAATATAACTAAGTGTTGTACATGTGTCTTATTCATCTTAAGTGAAGAGCACTAAGGGGTTGAGACCTGGTGAAGAGTACTAAGAGGTTGAGACCTGGTGAAGAGTACTAAGAGGTTGAGACCTGGTGAAGAGTACTAAGAGGTTGAGACCTGGTGAAGAGTACTAAGAGGTTGAGACCTGGTGAAGAGTACTAAGAGGTTGAGACCTGGTGAAGAGTACTAAGAGGTTGAGACCTGGTGAAGAGTACTAAGAGGTTGAGACCTGGTGAAGAGTACTAAGAGGTTGAGACCTGGTGAAGAGCACTAAGAGGTTGAGACATGGTGAAGAGTACTAAGGGGTTGAGACCTGGTGAAGAGTACTAAGAGGTTGAGACCTGGTGAAGAGTACTAAGAGGTTGAGACCTGGTGAAGAGTACTAAGAGGTTGAGACCTGGTGAAGAGTACTAAGAGGTTGAGACCTGGTGAAGAGTACTAAGAGGTTGAGACCTGGTGAAGAGTACTAAGAGGTTGAGACCTGGTGAAGAGTACTAAGAGGTTGAGACCTGGTGAAGAGTACTAAGAGGTTGAGACCTGGTGAAGAGCACTAAGAGGTTGAGACCTGGTGAAGAGTACTAAGGGGTTGAGACCTGGTGAAGAGTACTAAGAGGTTGAGACCTGGTGAAGAGTACTAAGAGGTTGAGACCTGGTGAAGAGTACTAAGAGGTTGAGACCTGGTGAAGAGTACTAAGAGGTTGAGACCTGGTGAAGAGTACTAAGAGGTTGAGACCTGGTGAAGAGTACTAAGAGGTTGAGACCTGGTGAAGAGTACTAAGGGGTTGAGACCTGGTGAAGAGTACTAAGAGGTTGAGACCTGGTGAAGAGTACTAAGAGGTTGAGACCTGGTGAAGAGTACTAAGAGGTTGAGACCTGGTGAAGAGTACTAAGAGGTTGAGACCTGGTGAAGAGCACTAAGAGGTTGAGACCTGGTCAAGAGTACTATGGGGTTGAGACCTGGTGAAGAGTACTAAGAGGTTGAGACCTGGTGAAGAGTACTAAGAGGTTGAGACCTGGTGAAGAGTACTAAGAGGTTGAGACCTGGTGAAGAGTACTAAGAGGTTGAGACCTGGTGAAGAGTACTAAGAGGTTCAGACCTGGTGAAGAGTACTAAGAGGTTGAGACCTGGTGAAGAGTACTAAGAGGTTGAGACCTGGTGAAGAGCACTAAGAGGTTGAGACCTGGTCAAGAGTACTAAGGGGTTGAGACCTGGTGAAGAGTACTAAGAGGTTGAGACCTGGTGAAGAGTACTAAGAGGTTGAGACCTGGTGAAGATATCATGTGGGGTTCGAACACGTGGATAGGGTAAAGTAATACTCACGTAGGCTGGAAGTATGTATAATTACGGATAATGTGGGGAGCGCCCAAACAGCCGTACCTATCTCCTTCCTCACTCTCGTATAACTGACTGGCCGCCCACAGTACCCATATGTGAGGGGGTCTTTGAATACTGCTGTGGTCAGCACAATATGAATACAGACAGTGACTCACAGTACCCATATGTGAGGGGGTCTTTGAATACTGCTGTGGTCAGCACAATATGAATACAGACAGTGACTCAGGCAGAGACGGTTGGTAGTGAGTCATCTACTGGTACACTGGTTACTGGTTACTACTACTGAGAAAGAGTACTAAGAGGTTGAGACCTGGTGAAGAGTACTAAGAGGTTGAGACCTGGTGAAGAGCACTAAGAGGTTGAGACCTGGTGAAGAGTACTAAGGGGTTGAGACCTGGTGAAGAGTACTAAGAGGTTGAGACCTGGTGAAGAGTACTAAGAGGTTGAGACCTGGTGAAGAGTACTAAGAGGTTGAGACCTGGTGAAGAGTACTAAGAGGTTGAGACCTGGTGAAGAGTACTAAGAGGTTGAGACCTGGTGAAGAGTACTAAGAGGTTGAGACCTGGTGAAGAGTACTAAGAGGTTGAGACCTGGTGAAGAGCACTAAGAGGTTGAGACCTGATCAAGAGTACTATGGGGTTGAGACCTGGTGAAGAGTACTAAGAGGTTGAGACCTGGTGAAGAGTACTAAGAGGTTGAGACCTGGTGAAGATATCATGTGGGGTTCGAACACGTGGATAGGGTAAAGTAATACTCACGTAGGCTGGAAGTATGTATAATTACGGATAATGTGGGGAGCGCCCAAACAGCCGTACCTATCTCCTTGCTCACTCTCGTATAACTGACTGGCCGCCCACAGTACCCATATGTGAGGGGGTCTTTGAATACTGCTGTGGTCAGCACAATATGAATACAGACAGTGACTCACAGTACCCATATGTGAGGGGGTCTTTGAATACTGCTGTGGTCAGCACAATATGAATACAGACAGTGACTCAGGCAGAGACGGTTGGTAGTGAGTCATCTACTGGTACACTGGTTACTACTACTGAGAAAGAGTACTAAGAGGTTGAGACCTGGTGAAGAGTACTAAGAGGTTGAGACCTGGTGAAGAGCACTAAGAGGTTGAGACCTGGTGAAGAGTACTAAGGGGTTGAGACCTGGTGAAGAGTACTAAGAGGTTGAGACCTGGTGAAGAGTACTAAGAGGTTGAGACCTGGTGAAGAGTACTAAGAGGTTGAGACCTGGTGAAGAGTACTAAGAGGTTGAGACCTGGTGAAGAGTACTAAGAGGTTGAGACCTGGTGAAGAGTACTAAGAGGTTGAGACCTGGTGAAGAGTACTAAGAGGTTGAGACCTGGTGAAGAGTACTAAGAGGTTGAGACCTGGTGAAGAGTACTAAGAGGTTGAGACCTGGTGAAGAGTACTACTAAGAGGTTGAGACCTGGTGAAGAGTACTAAGGGGTTGAGACCTGGTGAAGAGTACTAAGAGGTTGAGACCTGGTGAAGAGTACTAAGAAGTTGAGACCTGGTGAAGAGTACTAAGAGGTTGAGACCTGGTGAAGAGTACTAAGAGGTTGAGACCTGGTGAAGAGTACTAAGAGGTTGAGACCTGGTGAAGAGTACTAAGAGGTTGAGACCTGGTGAAGAGTACTAAGGGGTTGAGACCTGGTGAAGAGTACTAAGAGGTTGAGACCTGGTGAAGAGTACTAAGAGGTTGAGACCTGGTGAAGAGTACTAAGAGGTTGAGACCTGGTGAAGAGTACTAAGAGGTTGAGACCTGGTGAAGAGCACTAAAAGGTTGAGACCTGGTCAAGAGTACTATGGGGTTGAGACCTGGTGAAGAGTACTAAGAGGTTGAGACCTGGTGAAGAGTACTAAGAGGTTGAGACCTGGTGAAGAGTACTAAGAGGTTGAGACCTGGTGAAGAGTACTAAGAGGTTGAGACCTGGTGAAGAGTACTAAGAAGTTGAGACCTGGTGAAGAGTACTAAGAGGTTGAGACCTGGTGAAGAGTACTAAGAGGTTGAGACCTGGTGAAGAGCACTAAGAGGTTGAGACCTGGTCAAGAGTACTATGGGGTTGAGACCTGGTGAAGAGTACTAAGAGGTTGAGACCTGGTGAAGAGTACTAAGAGGTTGAGACCTGGTGAAGATATCATGTGGGGTTCGAACACGTGGATAGGGTAAAGTAATACTCACGTAGGCTGGAAGTATGTATAATTATGGATAATGTGGGGAGCGCCCAAACAGCCGTACCTATCTCCTTGCTCACTCTCGTATAACTGACTGGCCGCCCACAGTACCCATATGTGAGGGGGTCTTCGAATACTGCTGTGGTCAGCACAATATGAATACAGACAGTGACTCACAGTACCCATATGTGAGGGGGTCTTTGAATACTGCTGTGGTCAGCACAATATGAATACAGACAGTGACTCAGGCAGAGACGGTTGGTAGTGAGTCATCTACTGGTACACTGGTTACTACTACTGAGAAAGAGTACTAAGAGGTTGAGACCTGGTGAAGAGTACTAAGAGGTTGAGACCTGGTGAAGAGCACTAAGAGGTTGAGACCTGGTGAAGAGTACTAAGGGGTTGAGACCTGGTGAAGAGTACTAAGAGGTTGAGACCTGGTGAAGAGTACTAAGAGGTTGAGACCTGGTGAAGAGTACTAAGAGGTTGAGACCTGGTGAAGAGTACTAAGAGGTTGAGACCTGGTGAAGAGTACTAAGGGGATGAGACCTGGTGAAGAGTACTAAGGGGATGAGGCCTGGAGAAGAGTACTAAGGGGATGAGACGTGGTGAAGAGTACCAAGGGGATGAGACCTGGGGAAGAGTACTAAGGGGATGAGACCTGGTGAAGAGTACTAAGAGGTTGAGACCTGGTGAAGAGTACTAAGAGGTTGAGACCTGGTGAAGAGTACTAAGAGGTTGAGACCTGGTGAAGAGTACTAAGAGGTTGAGACTTGGTGAAGAGTACTAAGAGGATGAGACCTAGTGAAGAGTACTAAGAGGATGAGACCTGGTGAAGAGTACTAAGAGGTTGAGACCTGGTGAAGAGTACTAAGAGGTTGAGACCTGGTGAAGAGCACTAAGAGGTTGAGACCTGGTGAAGAGTACTAAGGGGTTGAGACCTGGTGAAGAGTACTAAGAGGTTGAGACCTGGTGAAGAGTACTAAGGGGATGAGACCTGGTGAAGAGTACTAAGGGGATGAGACCTGGTGAAGAGTACTAAGGGGATGAGACCTGGTGAAGAGTACTAAGGGGATGAGACCTGGTGAAGAGTACTAAGGGGATGAGACCTGGTGAAGAGTACTAAGGGGATGAGACCTGGTGAAGAGTACTAAGGGGATGAGACCTGGTGAAGAGTACTAAGGGGATGAGATCTGGTGAAGAGTACTAAAGGGGTGGGACCTGGTGAAGAGTACTAAGGGGATGAGACCTGGTGAAGAGTACTAAGGGGATGAGACCTGGTGAAGAGTACTAAGGGGATGAGACCTGGTGAAGAGTACTAAGGGGATGAGACCTGGTGAAGAGTACTAAGGGGATGAGACCTTGTGAAGAGTACTAAGGGGATGCGATCTGGTGAAGAGTACTAAGGGGATGAGACCTGGTGAAGAGTACTAAGGGGATGAGACCTGGTGAAGAGTACTAAGGGGATGAGACCTGGTGAAGAGTACTAAAGGGATGAGACCTGGTGAAGAGTACTAAGGGGATGAGACCTGGTGAAGAGTACTAAGGGGATGAGACCTGGTGAAGAGTACTAAGGGGATGAGACCTGGTGAAGAGTACTAAGGGGATGAGACCTGGTGAAGAGTACTAAGGGGATGAGACCTGGTGAAGAGTACTAAGGGGATGAGACCTGGTGAAGAGTACTAAGGGGATGAGACCTGGTGAAGAGTACTAAGGGGATGAGACCTGGTGAAGATTACTAAGGGGATGAGACCTGGTGAAGAGTACTAAGGGGATGAGACCTGGTGAAGAGTACTAAGGGGATGAGACCTGGTGAAGAGTACTAAGGGGATGAGACCTGGTGAAGAGTACTAAGGGGATGAGACCTGGTGAAGAGTACTAAGGGGATGAGACCTGGTGAAGAGTACTAAGGGGATGAGACCTGGTGAAGAGTACTAAGGGGATGAGACCTGGTGAAGAGTACTAAGGGGATGAGACCTGGTGAAGAGTACTAAGGGGATGAGACCTGGTGATAAGTACTAAGGGGATGAGACCTGGTGATAAGTACTAAGGGGATGAGACCTGGTGAAGAGTACTAAGGGGATGAGACCTGGTGAAGAGTACTAAGGGGATGAGACCTGGTGAAGAGTACTAAGGGGATGAGACCTGGTGAAGAGTACTAAGGGGATGAGACCTGGTGAAGAGTACTAAGGGGATGAGACCTGGTGAAGATTACTAAGGGGATGAGACCTGGTGAAGAGTACTAAGGGGATGAGATCTGGTGAAGAGTACTAAGGGGATGAGACCTGGTGAAGAGTACTAAGGGGATGAGACCTGGTGAAGAGTACTAAGGGGATGAGACCTGGTGAAGAGTACTAAGGGGATGAGACCTGGTGAAGAGTACTAAGGGGATGAGACCTGGTGAAGAGTACTAAGGGGATGAGACCTGGTGAAGAGTACTAAGGGGATGAGACCTGGTGAAGTGTACTAAGGGGATGAGACCTGGTGAAGAGTACTAAGGGGATGAGACCTGGTGAAGAGTACTAAGGGGATGAGACCTGGTGAAGAGTACTAAGGGGATGAGACCTGGTGAAGAGTACTAAGGGGATGAGACCTGGAGTGCTGAACGGAAAGAAAATATTTGCAGAGTAAAAAGTCTTTGAAACCGAGATGAAAGGCAATTTATTTTATGATCAATGAACGCAAATAAAGGGCATTAAGCAGAGAACAGGTCCACTTCCTCGGATCAAGAGCTCTTCGCTGGCATCAAGGCACCCGCCTTGAGAGGAGATAAACCCAGATTACCTGTCATTCGCCGGCGCTTCCTTATGAACAAAATCAAATAAATTTACTCTCAGCTATTGTTGATTCTGAGGGTCATCGACCTTTTTCCTGGGGATCGATCCCAGACCAGGCCTCATCGCTGATGGCCTCTTCAATCAGGATGTCCAGCTTATGCATTACAGATAATCAGGAATTGATCTGAGACACTTATCAAGTTATCTCTTGAAGACAGCGAGGCCTCTCAGCAATTTCTCTTATGTACAATACAAAGGAAGGATGTGATTTATGTTTCTGAATGACTTCATTGGTATTCCTGTTTTCAGATTCAAAATTTTCACATCACATGGCTTCGAAGAACAGAATGTTACAATACAGCGCGAGATTTAGCTACAAAAACAATGGTCAATTAAAGGGAAAGAAAAACCTGTCGGCCACAATTGCGCTCCAGACGGCCGCACGCTGGAGTACAAACATTAAAGGAGTCATCAAAGCCTCGTACTTCAAACACTAGATTTGCTTCGAACAAAATCTGAACCATAATTACATTCCTTTGTTAATTACTGAGCTTCAAAAGGAGCTCATGCACCGAGATCCTCGCTAATTATATCCAGGCTCAGTGACTTTGCTATACGGATAATTATATTTACCGAGAAGCACTAAATCATTGAGTCATACAGCGTCTGGGATATACTTAATGTTTAGTGAAGAGGAAACCGAGGGTCACCGCCCCCGCGGCCCGGTTCTAGAAAGGCCTCCTGGTTGATGGTCTGTTGAACTATGCTGTTAGTGCTAGATGCATGCAGTCTGACGTTGGCGCCACAACCTAGCTGATAAGAAACTAACCAAAGGAACTTATCGAGTTCCCTCTAGAAGACAATTAAGAGGTTTGGTGGCAATTCTCCGTCAGTATTAAGGGAAGGTGTTAAATAATCTTTGTACCTTTACACTTACTAAGTTACCCCGTACTATACTCTTTGTAGCTTCCCTTTCAAGAGGTAATTTGCATCGTCTACTGAGCCTTAGTGTACAGATTTGGGGACCAATCCCTCTAGAACATTGCGGGTATAAATTATGATTGATCTTTCTCGCCTAAGTTCCAGGGAGTATAATTAAAGGGACTTCAAAGGTCCTCAATAATTTAAGTGCTCGACTGAATTTCTATGGACAGTTTAAGTTCTCCATACATTTTCCAGTTCTGTGATTTTGTCTGCCTTGAAAAAGGCTGCAAGTGTGCAGCAATATTCCAGTCCTAAGAGAACGAATCGTCACTGACTTGGTTGGCATCTCTTGTTTTATAATTTCTAAGTATCTAGCCTATCAATTACATTGCAAGTGTGATAGCAAAATTGTTGTAATCGTTGAAAGTAAGATCTGACATTACTGCTGAGTCCTCAAGTCTCCCCCCTCTATTGAATGTCGAGTTTGTTTCATTTTCCGTTTCGGTTTTTAATTCTTCAAATTTTCCATAGCTAAGTAGCTGAAATCTGTTCTCACTGAATATCATATTTTCTGTGGTCCACGTTAACACCTGATTATTATCAGTTTTGAGAATTACATATTGTAAACTCAATGAATGCCGTTCTCATACAAATTTAGTATCATTTGTGCCATGAGGAAGAGAGCAATTCACTGTGTAGCTCGTCCTCTTAATAACACAGTATTTCACTGTCGGTAAGACAGTCAAATGGGTGACTAATTAATAGCCTTTAAAGAATAATTATCCGACTGATGTTTCCACTGTGTTCACTGGGCTCATGTTTCTTGTTCGCGCCTCACATCTTATTGTCTTTATTTTATATTCCATTTACTGGGCGTGAGAAGTGCACATTTATGGAAGTCTTTGAAGTGGAAGACTTGTACTGTGGCAGCCCACGATTATACTCTGAGCACTATTATTCTATCTGTCTGGTTTGCTGGAAAGTCATCAGGTTTGATCAGAGAAAGAGAAAAGTAACTCAAATTCCTTGGACTAAGAGTTCTTCGCCTCAAGGCGAACTTTAAAAAACGTACAGTAAACCAAAAATTCTCTCAGATTTTCCAGGGATTTAAACGTGAACAGCGTCAGTCACGTCAGGCACAGAGTGTGAGCCTCGACCTGTCACTCTCTCTCAGTTTATATAAAGTGTTGAATCCTTAAATGTTCTTGATATTTTATTAAAGTGGTTTGCAGCCTTAGTTGTCCACGTTCAGTCCATAGATTTTAAACCTAAACTAACAGGTCTCATCATCTCCAGGTCTTCACACGTAAAGAAGTCCATCTATCATCTCAATGTTTCCAGGTCTTCAACCGTACAAGGCTGGTCCAGAACTTTTGCCACGACGGCCCTTCCCGTCCCTCCCCCTCATAATATATATACACTGCTAGCCCCTATCCCCCTCCGTTTTACTCCTGAATCCTAAGCCTTTTCAAATGTAGCGAGAGGGGATGGGGGGTAAAGGGAGGGAGGATTCGATAAAGTTCTTTGTGGTTGACCATAACACTGGAATGGCTGTTTCGAGTTGGTTGCATGAGCTTCCCCGAACACCATTACACTCGACACTGCCAATGTTGTTACGTGCCAAGTTTTGTTAGGCACTGGAGGACCTCCAGGGTCCATTATCTTCAACCTTTATATTCCCTTGATGCTGGAAATCTCTTGATCCGAGGGATGGGAGCTACCTTCTTTTCCTCTGATATCTATGGGTTTAGCACTTCCCATTAATATTATCTACTTTCGCATGGCTAGAGTACATCTAGATACTATTTAAAATACAATAATGTAATTTATCATCTTCCATGTTACATCTGGAAGTTTAAAATCTCCAGGAGAATAACAATTGGTGTAAGAGACTCCAGATTTTTGAGGCAACTATTTACCCTCACTACCTGTTTAGTGAATTCATCTGTCGTTGTTGACTGTGGTTTGTATATGAGGATAATTACTTTTACTCCAAGCACTTGTATCATATCACTGAATAATTTTAATTAATAGTGCTGGGTAAATATATCTTCCACACGGAGACCTCCTCCTCCTCGCGGCAACTTACGCTCTCCCAGGTATATAAATTATTTATCGTGATATAATTATTTTTGTGATATGAATTTCACAAAAACCAAAAAATCTCTATCATTTATATTTTGTAAAAGCTTCAAACATTTGCTTCTGTAAGGAAGACATCTATGAAAGAAACATTAATTTTCAGCTTTGTTTTTAAGCTATGAATATAGGCAAAAAGATAATGTACTTGGGTTGCTTTGAACCAGTAATTCTGTTGTCATATTTAGCACTAATGGTGAGAGTAACTGAGCTGCCGCTCGTGTTGCAATACCTGTGTGAGTATTCTTGGTCTGCCCAATTTTGTTCCATCGTATTTTACGACGACTGGTGTCAGTAGTTACGTTCCATCCAGTGTGGTGACAGTTGTATTTGCGGATACAATATGTAATTGGTTTTATCCTCTTCATATTCTCTCTGTTTTACTTGCTGTTTGTTTACAGTCCCTGAAAGCTTTCTCACCCCTTTATTTTCAATTATCTTTGATCTTGAAAACTAGTGGACATTCTGTACCTTTTAGCGCCTCTTAAGTGAGAACAACTGACAGTCTAGGTCATAATATTCTGTCCTCAAGTGAGTTTTAACACTTTTCTTGATGGTAGAAATTACGACTTTCTTAAAGCTATATTTTTTTCCTTAATTAGAATGTTGAAGTATTTCTCAGAATGTGGGTCATAACATTTATTTCCCTATATCTGCATAACAATAAAAAACACTACATTTTTTTTTTCATATGTGCCGACGCCATCTGAGATGTTTTCCATTTTTTGTGTTTATTCGCCCAACATACTTCACAATCCACATCCAATATACTTCACAATAATCACCCAATATACATCACAATCCTCACCCAACATACTCCACAATCCTCACTCAACATACTTCACAATACTCACCCAACATACTTCAAACAGCACTTTCTTGACCCTAGCACCATCCTGCTACCACAGGCAAAACTCCCTCAGTCTCAGCTCCTCTCACTGTCTCCAGCTGTCGTAACCGCTGAATCTTTAATGGAATACTTGACGATGTCCTCATTGCCTTCCTGAAGTCTCCCAGCTCAGGCTGACAGATTTCAACACTATGTATGTGAAGCATCCCCCTGTATGATGAAATATAACAGGGAAACACAGCTACCTTATGTTCCCACTAGGTGACTGCCACAGAGAACAGGGTACCAGCACACTGCTGATGCATCCAATTTTACTAAATAAACAAAAAATTATGTATGTATTTACCCCTTTATTTATCCCGTCTCATCCAGCCCTTCAATCATATCTCTCTCCCATCTCCCTCTTCTTCATATCGTTCCCTTTCTAACATTCTCATCTCCCTCCCTAGCTCCTCTCTCTCGTTCTCTCCCCATCTCTGCATACAGGATCTCTCATCATGATGAATCTTCCATGGCAAAGAGTTGTGCAACATTTATATCTTCAAGTAGACGGCAGCTTTCAGAAGCTGTTCCCTCATTCCCTCTCCTTCCCCAGGGAGGGTGCTACTCCCTTACTCCCCCTTCTTCCTCCATGGAAGGTGATGCTCCCTCACTCCCTCTCCTTCCCCCCAGGAAGGGTGCTGCTTCCCGCGGGGGCGTTGGCCCCCAAAACCCTCTCCGGGGAGGGCAGAGCTGTATTACCTCCAATGAATACCTGTCCTTCCTCTCACACCTTTCCTGCCCTTTCACATATATTCTGCACCCCCCTCACACCTCTCTGCACCCCTCTCCTGCCACCAGTCTCACACCTCTCCTGCGGAACCCCCCTCACGCCTCTTCTGCCTCCTCCTCACATGCTGCACACCATTTTCTAGCTCCTGGAACCCCTCTAGTCTTTTAATTTGTGTGTTAGATTTAAAGCCTATCGACTGCCTTAATGACCTACGTACAGGTGAAGTGAGGCCATAACTACTCACATGTAGGTGAAATGTGCCTTAATTATCAAAGTACAGGTGAGAGTGGCTTTGATAACCCATGTGGAATCGATAAGCCTTCAAACTGACTAGGAAACTAAATTACGTAGAAGTGAAGCGAGGTTAACAAGTGCTCTTGTTTACACTATTATAATTTACTATTATTATTAAGTATACACACACAAAAACAACGCAAAATCTGTATAATTCATTCAGGGCTGAGGAACTGAACTGTGTAGAGGATTCAAGTGACAGATGTACACTTGTGTCTACCTGTGACAGATGTACACTTGTGTCTACCTGTGACAGATGTACACTTGTGTCTACCTGTGACAGATATACACTTGTGTCTACCTGTGACAGATATACACTTGTGTCTACCTGTGATAGATATACACTTGTGTCTACCTGTGACAGATATACACTTGTGTCTACCTGTGACAGATATACACTTGTGTCTACCTGTGACAGATATACACTTGTGTCTACCTGTACACGAATGGTATACAATACCGACAAGATAAAAATTAGACACGTACAACATCTGGGTATTTTTATTGTAGACGTTTCGCCATCCAGTGGCTTTATTAATACAAATTCAAGGACATAATTGGAAGAGAGTGGAACTATATACACAAGATGGGGTAATCAGTCCCTCAGCCTTGGCTGAGGATCACTGGATCATTAAGACTATACATCATTAAGACCTGTACAACGATCACTAAAGCCATAATTCATGTGCATGTGATTATTAAGACCACAATTCATGTGCACATGATTAAGACCACAATTCATGTGCACATGATTAAGACCACAATTCATGTGCATGTGGATCACTGGACCATTAAGACCACAATTCATGTGCATGTGGATCACTGAACCATTAAGACCACAATTCATGTGCATGTGGATCACTGGATCATCAAGACCACAATTCATGTGCATGTGAATCACTTGATCATTAAGACCACAATTCATGTACATGTGGATCACTGGATCATTAAGACCACAATTCATGTGCATGTGGATCACTGGATCATCAAGACCACAATTCATGTGCATGTGGATCACTGGATCATTAAGACCACAATTCATGTGCATGTGGATCACTGGATCATTAAGACCACAATTCATGTGCATGTGGATCACTGGATCATGAAGACCACAATTCATGTGCAAGTGGATCACTGGATCATGAAACCACAATTCATATGCATCATGAAGACCACAATTCATGTGCATGTGGATCACTGGATCATTAAGACCACAATTCATGTGCATGTGGATCACTGGATCATTAAGACCACAATTCATGTGCATGTGGATCACTGGATCATTAAGACCACAATTCATGTGCATGTGGATCACTGGATCATTAAGACCACAATTCATGTGCATGTGGATCATTGGATCATTAAGACCACAATTCACGTGCATGTGGATCATTGGATCATTAAGACCACAATTCATGTACATGTGGATCACTGGATCATGAAGACCACAATTCATGTGCATGTGGATCACTGGATCATGAAGACCACAATTCATGTGCATGTGGATCACTGGATCATGAAGACCACAATTCATGTGCATGTGGATCACTGGATCATGAAGACCACAATTCATGTGCATGTGGATCACTGGATCATGAAACCACAATTCATATGCATCATGAAGACCACAATTCATGTGCATGTGGATCACTGGATCATGAAGACCACAATTCATATGCATGTGGATCACTGGATCATTAAGACCACAATTCATGTGCATGTGGATCACTGGATCATTAAGACCACAATTCATGTGCATGTGGATCACTGGATCATGAAGACCACAATTCATGTGCATGTAGATCACTGGATCATGAGGCCCACAATTCATGTGCATGTGGATCATTGGATCATTAAGACCACAATTCATGTGCATGTGGATCACTGGATCATTAAGACCACAATTCATGTGCATGTGGATCATTGGATCATTAAGACCACAATTCGTGTGCATGTGGATCATTGGATCATTAAGACCACAATTCATGTGCATGTGGATCACTGGATCATGAAGACCACAATTCATGTGCATGTGGATCACTGGATCATGAAGACCACAATTCATGTGCATGTGGATCACTGGATCATGAAACCACAATTCATATGCATCATGAAGACCACAATTCATGTGCATGTGGATCACTGGATCATGAAGACCACAATTCATATGCATGTGGATCACTGGATCATTAAGACCACAATTCATGTGCATGTGGATCACTGGATCATTAAGACCACAATTCATGTGCATGTGGATCACTGGATCATGAAGACCACAATTCATGTGCATGTAGATCACTGGATCATGAGGCCCACAATTCATGTGCATGTGGATCATTGGATCATTAAGACCACAATTCATGTGCATGTGGATCACTGGATCATTAAGACCACAATTCATGTGCATGTGGATCATTGGATCATTAAGACCACAATTCGTGTGCATGTGGATCATTGGATCATTAAGACCACAATTCATGTGCATGTGGATCACTGGATCATTAAGACCACAATTCATGTGCATGTGGATCATTAGATCATGAAGACCACAATTCATGTGCATGTGGATCATTGGATCATTAAGACCACAATTCATGTGCATGTGGATCATTAGATCATGAAGACCACAATTCATGTGCATGTGGATCACTGGATCATTAAGACCACAATTCATGTGCATGTGGATCATTAAGACCACAATTCATGTGCATGTGGATCACTGGATCATTAAGACCACAATTCATGTGCATGTGGATCATTGGATCATTAAGACCACAATTCATGTGCATGTGGATCACTGGATCATTAAGACCACAATTCATGTGCATGTGGATCACTGGATCATTAAGACCACAATTCATGTGCATGTGGATCATTGGATCATTAAGACCACAATTCATGTGCATGTGGATCATTGGATCATTAAGACCACAATTCATGTGCATGTGGATCACTGGATCATGAAGACCACAATTCATGTGCATGTGGATCACTGGATCATTAAGACCACAATTCATGTGCATGTGGATCATTGGATCATTAAGACCACAATTCGTGTGCATGTGGATCACTGGATCATTAAGACCACAATTCATGTGCATGTGGATCACTGGATCATGAAGACCACAATTCATGTGCATGTGGATCATTGGATCATTAAGACCACAATTCATGTGCATGTGGATCACTGGATCATTAAGACCACAATTCATGTACATGTGGATCACTGGATCATGAAGACCACAATTCATGTGCATGTGGATCATTGGATCATTAAGACCACAATTCATGTACATGTGGATCACTGGATCATTAAGACCACAATTCATGTGCATGTGGATCACTGGATCATTAAGACCACAATTCACCTATAAGTCTGCCATTAAGGTCATATATAAGAAATAAAAGGCTTTTTTTACATACTGTTCATGAGTTATTTTCCTTCAAATTACTGAGAGAGAGAGAGAGAGAGAGAGAGAGAGAGAGAGAGAATCTTTCAGATATTTACACTTCTTACTTGTGTTTAGAAAATAAAAATTATCTAAATTCACTTAATTAATTACAGTGCAGCTCTCTCTATCTCAGCTTTACTCTGGTGTGATCTTTATCTCCCTTAAATGTATCACGCGTGCCCTTCCCCCTCATTCCTCCCCTTCTACCAAGTCTTCCTCCCCTCTCTCTCCCATTGCTTCATTTTCCTATCTCTTATCTTTCTCATCTTCACTCCCCCCCCCCTTCACAGTTTCACATTTCCCCATTACAGATTTCCTCTCTACCTTTGCTTTCTTATCCCTCAATTTCTCTCTCATCCTTCCTTTCCTATTTTAATCCACACCCCATTCTTTTTTGCCTACTTTCTTTTGCTCATATATCAAACCTTCTCTCTTCCTTTACATTCCCTCTTCGTCTTCCCCTTCTTTTTCTACATTTTTTCCCTTCGTTCTCATCTCCCCCTCCTTGCATGGTTATTCCCTTCTCCCCGTAACCTACCCTCCCTCTCCCTTCCCGCAACACTTTCCCTCCCTGCCTGACCACTTCCCCTCTCCCTTCTTGCTTCCTCTTTTTCTTCTTTCCTTCTCTTTCCTCCTTCCTTTCGTTTCTCCCTGCCGGCTTACTTCTTCCTCTCCCTCCCTACCTGCTTGTCTTCCCCTTCTTTTCCTTCTCTGCCGGTCTTTTCCTTCCTCTACCCTCCCCTCTCCCTCCCGCCTTTCTTCCCCTCCCCTTCCCTGCCTGCCTGACGAGTAATGGGGAAGGGTTGTGGGAGGAGGGGTGGAGGTGCACGGCCTTGCAAGCTATCGAACAAATGGCTCAATTTGGTCACCGGCCAACGGGGTGAGCGTGTGGCCAGCTCACAGAGTTCATTCTGCTGCTTGCACTAGTGGTGGTTGGGGGAGGTCGGGCCACCCATACTACGCTGAGGGGTGATGATTGGGGGAGAGGACAAGGACATCCCCAGCCTCCCCACTACACTCAGGGAGAGGAGCTGGTGTGTGAGGGGGGGAGGGAGGGAGAACCCCCAGATGCCCTTACTCCCTTAACTACACCCTTTTAAAGGGTGAGAATGGGAAAGGGCATCTACGAACCCACCAATACCTTTTTTTACCGTTGAGCAAAGTTGGATACATCAAAGTGTTCTGCTGCTACTATTCTACAGGACAGTTACACAGTAGAAGCAAAACCTAAAAATGTTTCCCCATCATATTCCATCACACGGGATGACTCACATACACAGTGTTGAAATGTGTCACTCTGATATGTGTCGTGAATTTCCGCTCACCATGAGACGGGCTAAAACAACATGAGTTTGATCCCCCGGCTAGTCGCAGTGTTGTTATTGAATATATATATAAATATATATATATATATATATATATATATATGTGTGTGTGTGTGTGTGTGTGTGTGTGTGTGTGTGTGTGTGTGTGTGTGTGTGTGTGTGTGTGTGTGTGTGTGTGCCGAATAGGTAAAACTGGTCAATTAGCAAGAACTCATTTAAAATTAAGTCCTTTCTAAAAATGTTGTCTTATATGTTTAAAGATATATATTTTTTCATTTATGTTACTGAAAAAAATAATAATTTTGTACCAATAGAACCTTAGAAAACTTACCTAACCTTATTATACCAAGTGCAATTTAATTTAGCTTAATCCAACTACATATACTTTAGGTAACTTTACAATAATTTAATAATATTTTTTCGTTACGATTAAGAATTATTTTTGCGAAATTATTGTATTCACAAATTTTCGCTTGCCTTATTTTGGTACAATAGAGAGAGAGAGAGAGAGATAGAGAGAGAGAGAGAGAGAGAGAGAGAGAGAGAGAGAGAGAGAGAGAGAGAGAGAGAGAGAGAGAGAGAGAGAGAGAGAGAGAGAGAGAGAGAGAGAGAGAGAGAGAGAGAAATTTAAGCTACATTCCATATATAAAAATCTATATATTGAGGACATAATGGGATTCATTGTTGCAACAGCCACTCAACATATTAAAACAAATGGAACACACACCTGAGAGTGCCTGCACTGTAGCCATCAGCATGTGTTCCTAACCTGCGTGTAGACGCTACTAGCCATCAGCATGTGTTCCTAACCTGCGTGTAGACGCTACTAGCCATCAGCATGTGTTCCTAACCTGCGTGTAGACGCTACTAGCCATCAGCATGTGTTCCTAACCTGCGTGTAGACGCTACTAGCCATCAGCATGTGTTCCTAACCTGCGTGTAGACGCTACTAGCCATCAGCATGTGTTCCTAACCTGCGTGTAGACGCTACTAGCCATCAGCATGTGTTCCTAACCTGCGTGTAGACGCTACTATGTGTATTATGAGTGTATATACATGTGTCTACTGTATGTGCATAATTATTGAAAAATTTTCACCTGTGTCGTCAAGAATAAATGTTAAAAACATCTTCCGGAGATATGAAAGTTTTATATGGGGGAGGGGGAGGGGGGGGGTAGGTAAGAGAGGGAGATAGACAGCACAGAGGGGACAGTAGGGGGTATGGGGAAGAAACAGACTGGAAAGAGGGGAATTGAAGACACAATAAACACGGGGGGGGGGGAAAGATGGACAAAGAGAGAAAGCAATGAGAGAGGGGAGAGAAGGGTAAGGAAAGAGAAGCAACAGAGGCAGAGAGGGGGAGAGAAAGGAAGGGAGAAAGGGAGGAGGAAAGATAGACTACAGAGATAGGATTGAGTGTAGAAACAGTCAAACTGCTACACTCACTGTGCTGAGTTTTACGAGGTGGCGGCGTCTTCTACGATAACATCAACGAGGAAGACCAGGCAAGGAAGACCAGGCAAGGAAGACCAGGCAAGGAAGACCAGGCAAGGAAGACCAGACAAGGAAGACCAGGCAAGGAAGACCAGGCAAAGAACACTAGGCAAGGAAGACTAGGCAAGGAAGACCAGGCAAGGAAAACCAGGCAAGGAAGAACAGGCAAGGAAGACCAGTCAAGGAAGACCAGTCAAGGAAGACCAGTCAAGAAAGACCAGGCAAGGAAGACTAGGCAAGGAAGACCAGGCAAGGAAGACCAGGCAAGGAAGACCAGGTAAGGAAGACCAGACAAGGAAGACCAGGCAAGGAAGACCAGGCAAAGAACACTAGGCAAGGGAGACTAGGCAAGGAAGACAAGGCAAGGAAAACCAGGCAAGGAAGAACAGGCAAGGAAGACCAGTCAAGGAAGACCAGGCAAGGAAGACTAGGCAAGGAAGACCAGGCAAGGAAGACCAGGCAAGGAAGACCAGACAAGGAAGACCAGGCAAGGAAGACCAGGCAAAGAACACCAGGCAAGGAAGACTAGGCAAGGAAGACCAGGCAAGGAAAACCAGGCAAGGAAGACCAGGCAAGGAAGACCAGTCAAGGAAGACCAGTCAAGGAAGACCAGGCAAGGAAGACTAGGCAAGGAAGACCAGGCAAGGAAGACCAGGCAAGGAAGACCAGGCAAGGAAGACCAGGCAAGGAAGACCAGGCAAAGAACACCAGGCAAGGAAGACTAGGCAAGGAAGACCAGACAAGGAAGACCAGGCAAGGAAGACCAGGCAAAGAACACCAGGCAAGGAAGACTAGGCAAGGAAGACCAGGCAAGGAAAACCAGGCAAGAAAGACCAGGCAAGGAAGACCAGGCAAGGAAGACCAGGCAAGGGAGACCAGGCAAGGAAGACCAGGCAAGGAAGACCAGGCAAAGAACACCAGGCAAGGGAGACCAGGCAAGGAAGACCAGGCAAGGAAGACCAGGCAAGGAAGACTAGGCAAGGAAGACCAGGCAAGGAAGACCAGGCAAGGAAGACCAGGCAAGGAAGACCAGACAAGGAAGACCAGGCAAAGAACACCAGGCAAGGAAGACCAGACAAGGAAGACCAGGCAAGGAAGACCAGACAAGGAAGACCAGGCAAAGAACACCAGGCAAGGAAGACCAGACAAGGAAGACCAGGCAAAGAACACCAGGCAAGGAAGACCAGGCAAGGAAGACCAGGCAAGGAAGACCAGGCAAAGAACACCAGGCAAGGAAGACCAGGCAAGGAAGACCAGGCAAGGAAGACCAGGCAAGGGAGACCAGGCAAGGAAGACCAACCAAGGAAGACCAGGCAAGGAAGACCAGGCAAGGAAGGCCAAGCAAGGGAGACCAGGCAAGGGAGACCTGGCAAAGAAGACCAGGCAATGAAGACCAGGCAAGGGAGACCAGGCAAGGGAGACCAGGCAAGGAAGATCAGGCAAGGGAGACCAGGCAAGTAAGACAAGGCAAGTAAGACCAGGCAAGTAAGACCAGGCAAGGAAGACCAGGCAAGGAGGACCAGGCAAGGAAGACCAGGCAAGGATGACCAGGCAAGGGAGACCAGGCAAGGGAGACCAGGCAAGGGAGACCAGGCAAGGGAAACCAGGCAAGGGAGACCAGGCAAGTAAGACAAGGCAAGTAAGACCAGGCAAGTAAGACCAGGCAAGTAAGACCAGGCAAGTAAGACCAGGCAAGGAAGACCAGGCAAGGAGGACCAGGCAAGGAAGACCAGGCAAGGATGACCAGGCAAGGGAGACCAGGCAAGGGAGACCAGGCAAGGAAGATCAGGCAAGGGAGACCAGGCAAGGGAGACCAGGCAAGGGAGACCAGAAAAGGAAGACCAGGCAAGGAAGACCAGGCAAGGAAGACCAGGCAAGGATGACCAGGCAAGGGAGACCAGGCAAGGGAGACCAGGCAAGGAAGATCAGGCAAGGGAGACCAGGCAAGTAAGACAAGGCAAGTAAGACCAGGCAAGTAAGACCAGGCAAGTAAGACCAGGCAAGTAAGACCAGGCAAGGAAGACCAGGCAAGGAAGACCAGGCAAGGATGACCAGGCAAGGGAGACCAGGCAAGGGAGACCAGGCAAGGAAGATCAGGCAAGGAAGATCAGGCAAGGGAGACCAGGCAAGGGAGACCAGGCAAGGGAGACCAGAAAAGGAAGACCAGGCAAGGAAGACCAGGCAAGGATGACCAGGCAAGGGAGACCAGGCAAGGGAGACCAGGCAAGGAAGATCAGGCAAGGGAGACCAGGCAAGTAAGACAAGGCAAGTAAGACCAGGCAAGTAAGACCAGGCAAGGAAGACCAGGCAAGGAGGACCAGGCAAGGAAGACCAGGCAAGGATGACCAGGCAAGGGAGACCAGGCAAGGGAGACCAGGCAAGGAAGATCAGGCAAGGGAGACCAGGCAAGGGAGACCAGGCAAGGGAGACCAGAAAAGGAAGACCAGGCAAGGAAGACCAGGCAAGGAAGACCAGGCAAGGATGACCAGGCAAGGAAGACCAGACAAGGAAGACCAGGCAAAGAACACCAGGCAAGGAAGACCAGACAAGGAAGACCAGGCAAAGAACACCAGGCAAGGAAGACCAGGCAAGGAAGACCAGGCAAGGAAGACCAGGCAAAGAACACCAGGCAAGGAAGACCAGGCAAGGAAGACCAGGCAAGGAAGACCAGGCAAGGGAGACCAGGCAAGGAAGACCAACCAAGGAAGACCAGGCAAGGAAGACCAGGCAAGGAAGGCCAAGCAAGGGAGACAAGGCAAGGGAGACCTGGCAAAGAAGACCAGGCAAGGAAGACCAGGCAAGGGAGACCAGGCAAGGGAGACCAGGCAAGGAAGATCAGGCAAGGGAGACCAGGCAAGTAAGACAAGGCAAGTAAGACCAGGCAAGTAAGACCAGGCAAGGAAGACCAGGCAAGGAGGACCAGGCAAGGAAGACCAGGCAAGGATGACCAGGCAAGGGAGACCAGGCAAGGGAGACCAGGCAAGGGAGACCAGGCAAGGGAAACCAGGCAAGGGAGACCAGGCAAGTAAGACAAGGCAAGTAAGACCAGGCAAGTAAGACCAGGCAAGTAAGACCAGGCAAGTAAGACCAGGCAAGGAAGACCAGGCAAGGAGGACCAGGCAAGGAAGACCAGGCAAGGATGACCAGGCAAGGGAGACCAGGCAAGGGAGACCAGGCAAGGAAGATCAGGCAAGGGAGACCAGGCAAGGGAGACCAGGCAAGGGAGACCAGAAAAGGAAGACCAGGCAAGGAAGACCAGGCAAGGAAGACCAGGCAAGGATGACCAGGCAAGGGAGACCAGGCAAGGGAGACCAGGCAAGGAAGATCAGGCAAGGGAGACCAGGCAAGTAAGACAAGGCAAGTAAGACCAGGCAAGTAAGACCAGGCAAGTAAGACCAGGCAAGTAAGACCAGGCAAGGAAGACCAGGCAAGGAAGACCAGGCAAGGATGACCAGGCAAGGGAGACCAGGCAAGGGAGACCAGGCAAGGAAGATCAGGCAAGGAAGATCAGGCAAGGGAGACCAGGCAAGGGAGACCAGGCAAGGGAGACCAGAAAAGGAAGACCAGGCAAGGAAGACCAGGCAAGGATGACCAGGCAAGGGAGACCAGGCAAGGGAGACCAGGCAAGGAAGATCAGGCAAGGGAGACCAGGCAAGTAAGACAAGGCAAGTAAGACCAGGCAAGTGAGACCAGGCAAGGAAGACCAGGCAAGGAGGACCAGGCAAGGAAGACCAGGCAAGGATGACCAGGCAAGGGAGACCAGGCAAGGGAGACCAGGCAAGGAAGATCAGGCAAGGGAGACCAGGCAAGGGAGACCAGGCAAGGGAGACCAGAAAAGGAAGACCAGGCAAGGAAGACCAGGCAAGGAAGACCAGGCAAGGATGACCAGGCAAGGGAGACAAGGCAAGGGAGACCAGGCAAGGAAGATCAGGCAAGGGAGACCAGGCAAGTAAGACCAGGCAAGTAAGACCAGGCAAGTAAGACCAGGCAAGTAAGACCAGGCAAGTAAGACCAGGCAAGGAAGACCAGGCAAGGAAGACCAGGCAAGGATGACCAGGCAAGGGAGACCAGGCAAGGGAGACCAGGCAAGGAAGATCAGGCAAGGAAGATCAGGCAAGGGAGACCAGGCAAGGGAGACCAGGCAAGGGAGACCAGAAAAGGAAGACCAGGCAAGGAAGACCAGGCAAGGATGACCAGGCAAGGGAGACCAGGCAAGGGAGACCAGGCAAGGAAGATCAGGCAAGGAAGATCAGGCAAGGGAGACCAGGCAAGTAAGACCAGGCAAGTAAGACCAGGCAAGGAAGACCAGGCAAGGAGGACCAGGCAAGGAAGACCAGGCAAGGATGACCAGGCAAGGGAGACCAGGCAAGGGAGACCAGGCAAGGAAGATCAGGCAAGGAAGACCAGGCAAGGGAGACCAGGCAAGGGAGACCAGGCAAGGGAGACCAGGCAAGGAAGACCAGGCAAGGATGACCAGGCAAGGGAGACCAGGCAAGGGAGACCAGGCAAGGAAGACCAGGCAAGGATGACCAGGCAAGGGAGACCAGGCAAGGGAGACCAGGCAAGGAAGACCAGGCAAGGAAGACCAGGCAAGGATGACCAGGCAAGGGGAGACCAGGCAAGGGAGACCAGGCAAGGAAGATCAGGCAAGGGAGACCAGGCAAGGGAGACCAGGCAAGGGAGACCAGAAAAGAAAGACCAGGCAAGGAAGACCAGGCAAGGAAGATCAGGTGAGGAAGACCAGGCAAGGAAGATCAGGCAAGGAAGACCAGGCAAGGAAGATCAGGCAAGGGAGACCAGACAAGTAAGACCAGGCAAGGAAGACCAGGCAAGGAAGACCAGGCAAGGAAGATCAGGCAAGGAAGATCAGGCAAGGAAGACCAGGCAAGGAAGATCAGGCAAGGGAGACCAGACAAGTAAGACCAGGCAAGGAAGATCAGGCAAGGGAGACCAGACAAGTAAGACCAGGCAAGTAAGACCAGGCAAGGAAGATCAGGCAAGGAAGACCAGGCAAGGAAGACCAGGCAAGGAAGATCAGGCAAGGGAGACCAGACAAGTAAGACCTGGCAAGGAAGACCAGGCAAGGAAGACCAGGCAAGGAAGATCAGGCAAGGGAGACCAGACAAGTAAGACCAGGCAAGGAAGACCAGGCAAGGAAGACCAGGCAAGGAAGATCAGGCAAGGAAGATCAGGCAAGGAAGATCAGGCAAGGAAGATCAGGCAAGGAAGACCAGGCAAGGAAGACCAGGCAAGGGAGATCAGGCAAGAGAGACCAGACAAGTAAGACCAGGCAAGGAAGATCAGGCAAGGGAGACCAGCCAAGTAAGACCAGGCAAGGAAGATCAGGCAAGGAAGATCAGGCAAGGAAGACCAGGCAAGGAAGACCAGGCAAGGAAGATCAGGCAAGGAAGACCAGACAAGTAAGACCAGGCAAGGAAGATCAGGCAAGGAAGATCAGGCAAGGAAGACCAGGCAAGGAAGACCAGGCAAGGAAGACCAGGCAAGGAAGACCAGGCAAGGAAGATCAGGCAAGGAAGACCAGGCAAGGAAGATCATGCAAGGAAGACCAGGCAAGGAAGATCAGGCAAGGAAGACCAGGCAAGTAAGACCAGGCAAGGAAGACCAGACAAGTAAGACCAGGCAAGACCAGACAAGTAAGACCAGACAAGACCAGGCAAGTAAGACCAGGCAAGTAAGACCAGGCAAGGGAGACTAGACAAGTACGACCAGACAAGACCAGGCAAGGGAGACCAGGCAAGGAAGATCAGGCAAGTAAGACCAGGCAAGTAAGACCAGGCAAGAGCAACACAATATTAAGAGAAAGTAAGAAAGAGCAACTGGAGGATGGTGTTGACATCAGTATTAAATACAAGACATAGAGTGAAGGGATGGGAGGAGTGTCGGAGTGCGCTGAACCTGTTTTATTATTATATTTATATGAAGCACTAAACCCGAGTGGATCATCTCTATCCACAATCTGGACAGAGACTTCCCCATGAACGAATCTACCTGGACTTCCTACTTATTTCTGCAACATTGCAAGCTCCTGATGATGTGCTGATTGCGAACGAAAGGCCTAGAGCTATCCTTCAACTCCACCTCTGGTTATTTTGCATCTTTTATAGCTCATTCTTGATAAGTGCATATATATATATATATATATATATATATATATATATATATATATATATATATATATATATATATATATATATATATATATATATATATATATATAAGCAATAATAGTGTTTTCTGTCATGTCAGAGAGCACGGTCATCCTACTGACTGGTCCTCTGCTAAAACTGTCTATCCTACTTCTAGCCTTCACAGACGTCGTCTTGCTGAAGCAGTCGTTATACACAACTTTCCTTGTATGAATCTTACTCGTGGCTTTGTCTCTGTTGGTGCCTTCCTTTCTCATTACATTGCCAAATGTTCCAATTTTCAACACACTCGTGACTTGACCTGATCCGTTCTTCTCCTCCTTTCCCTACCTCTTCTCCATTCCTATATTTTCCTCTTTCTATCTTTGCTTTCCTTTCTTCTACCTAAGTGTGTTCTGTAAGTCACTTCCCTTCACCCCCTGCGTTTTTGGTCCTACCCCTTGAGGGCTCTTAGCTCTCCTGCAGTGATCTTTTTTCTTGTCCTTAGACTGCCCACACTTCTTCCTCTACGTCTTCCCTTCCATTCCTCTACTATTGCGTCCCTTCACTCCCCCTTTCTCTCCTTACTTCTACTACTGTAGATAAATGGTTCAGAGAACCGACAAGTTGATAAACTAGACACACGTGCAACACTTGGGTATCTTTATTGAGGAAACTTTTCGCCACACAGTGCCTTCATCAGTCCTATACAAAGAAGAATGGTAAAGATCAAAAGAGGTTTGAAGTAATCAGTCCCTCCGCCTGAAGTCGAGTAATCAGTCCCTCAACATTGAAAAGAATACAGCATATGCGGGAAGAAGTGGCTTCTACTACTAGTACTACTTCCAGCAACTACTTTACCACTACTACCACTTCCTCTTCTCTCTCTTTTATTCCCATCCTTGTCCTGTTCCCCTACATATACTGCCTGCCTCACACCTCTCTGTTATGAATCATGCCAAATGGTTATAATTATAACCACGATTTTTCGAGGCGGACCAGTAAACCAGCGGGAGTCCTCGGCCAATGAGACACTTACGCAGCATATGGGAATCTTTATTAAGGAAACGTTTGCCACACAGTGGCTTCATCAGTCCAATAAAAAGAAGAACGGTGTAAAGAGAGGAGGAGTTTGAGGTAATCAGTCCCTCAGTCTAGAATCGATGTGTTCAGTCTATCAATCTTGAAAAAGGATATTATTTGGTAGGAAAAGTTGCTTATATAATAATAATAATAATAATAATAATAATAATAATAATAATAATAATAATAATAATAATAATATCTTTATTTACTACAATTACATGTACATGGTATACAGGCCTAGAAAGTCGCTTGTTATGCTGAGCATTTTGGGCAAATTAAGTCGGTTTTGTCCCAGGATGCGACCCACACCAGTCGACTAACACCCAAGTACCCATTTTACTGATGGGTGATCATGGACAACAGGTGACTTATGGAAACCTGTCCCTAATGTTTTCCAGCCGTACCGAGGAGATTCGAACTCCGGACGTCAGTGTATGAGCAGAGTGCGCTAGCGATCGAGATACGGACACCCTTCAGGTGAGTGGAAGCAGGAGGAGGCGGGATCGCAGTGGAATCATTCACTAGTGTAAGTAGGTCTTCGTGCAAAGGTTGGACAAGTGTTGAAGAATTCTTGTATCAAGATTCCATGATGTTGCAGTGTCTGACAGATGTAATAAATGGTTTTGAAAACCGACAAGTTGCATAACTGTTTCGTTCTTCAACTTGTCGGTTTTCTAAACATTTATCAGAGTCGTCGGTCAGATGACCAAAAGCTCCAGCTGCGGGTCATCATATAACTAAGACCCGCGTCGGGAAACACTTGCTCTGTTAACTGACAAACATTATACTATACCATCTTTTCTGTTAGTGTGACTTTGTAAATGATCCAAGTCGGACCGAAACGTCGTCGAAAGCTCCTCTCTCCTATTGTTTATAGTTGTACATACTTCACATTATGTCCTTGTATTGTACTGATAAAGTCAGTGGATGGTGAAACGTCTACAAACAAAGATACCCAGATTGCACAAGTATCTAAATTCTTCATCAATTATATACCATGTTGACCTCAGACTGGATGCCCTGCCAGTGTAACCAAAATAATTATTACCGCTGTCTTTTATGTTGGATGGGGCAATATAAACATTAAAATATTTCTCTAAGCGAAGACGCTTTATCAATAACAATGATTGGATAATCCAATCAGTGAGACAATCCCTTTAATCTTCTCCCCAGGAGAGAGGGAATGGAAAGGAAGGGAAACAGGCAGGGAGGAGAGAAGGAAGGGACGAAGGCAGGGATGGTAAGCGGAGAAAGAGGAAAAGAATGAAGAAAGAAAGCTGAGGTTTGGTTTATTGACCAAAAAAAAAAAAAATATACACAAAAACCCTGCACACGGGAGAAACTTTCGACAACATTTCGGTCCTACTCGGACTGTCAATTAATCACACCAGTCACAGGATTATGCCTTTTTATTCTTAAAAAAAACTGTCTTCACATTTAGTCTAACGAGTGTTTGTGTAGAAGATTTTTGAGGTGATTCACAGTCCAGTGTGATCACTGTTCCATGTCTCACCCACTAACTCATTATAATACGACTCAACACTTTGGTGAGTGGCCCTCAGGCATTTCCAAAGTCACTGATCTATTCATACAAGACACCAACAATGCTGCCACAAGTGCTTGGCCATGGGCAGGGCCACACTGTCAGTAATCACGTTTTTCCGTCAATATACCATAACATCCAAGTGTATTGTGTCATTGCTACCCATCTTCATTCTGCAGGAACCCTCTCAACAACACAACTAACCGAACAGGCCAAGTGTCTTATCGACAAATGCATTTGACAAAATGGTGACTAACTAACAAGATGCCACAAGTGCCTAGCCATGGGCAGGGCCACACAAGATTCCACAAGTGCCTGTCCATGGACAGGGCCACACAAGATTTCACAAGTGCCTGTCCATGGGCAGGGCCACACAAGCCACCAACGATGTGGCCACAAGTGAGTGTAAGAGAAAAGTTCCGAGGAGCGAAGGGAAAAAGGGTGTGGGGACCATGGGTGTAATAGCGCGAAGCTCTTACCTAGCGGGCCATGAACCATAACCTACCCGGGGGTGAGGACCCCTGATGGGGCAGCCGGATGCCCCCAACCCACACCCCACCCTATAAGGGCCAATTCTCCACTCTCGCACCGCAAGATGCTCTCCCTTAATGCACTCCACTAGTAAGCAAATTTACACACATAGCGGTGTTAATGACACAAGTATGGCGTTCCATTATATTTGCACAATCACCACACCCTGTAAAAATTATTCTTTATGTTATGTACCTAAAGACGAAATAAAAACTAACCCCTTTTTTGTCTGAGATATTCGCTGTGTTCCCGTCGCTGTGGTACTGAAAAAGCCGATCCTGGCCAAGCTAACTTTAAAAAAATGTTTAACTGTTTGTATGTGTTTATCTACATACCTGCTGAGTGCTTTCCTGTCTTCATGGCTGAGTGATCACTGTATATCTCAGTTATCAGTTGAATACTTTCCTGCCTTTATGACTACGTGACAACTGAAGAGAACTGTATATCGGGTATGTAACTTACACGTTCCTGGTTCCGAGGCTCACTCCCCCCCCCCACCTTTCCTTGCTGCCCGGTCTTAGAACAGATCCAAATTGGATAAGAAACTCCACAAGTACAAGACGAGCAGCTGTTTAAAACAAGAGCACACACATAGGAAAGTAAAGTGTATACTGCAAAAAGTTCGTAAGATTTGCCTATCATTTTACGTATATTCACGGTTCAGAAAGAGATCAAAACACCCATCTTGCCAGAGTGCAAAACATTTAACACACTACTGTATTCCGCCTCAGTACCGGGCTGGCGCAGGCAATTGCCGCCCAAATCTGCTTTACGCGCGCACAAATGCACGGGTAAACCAATTCACTAGGTTTTCCCTGCTATCAAACTGACGGCGTGAAGATATCTAACCAAACTGGAACAGTGAAGTTAGTATACGGAGAGAGAGTATTATCACAGTAGTAAACAATGTACAAGTAGAGGCATCATTGTAGAAGACAAACAAAAGTTTTGCTTGCAGCAGCCCTTAACATACACCTCAAGTTTACTGCATAATATACAAGCTGAAGGGCTCTTGATTCACAGAACTGGAGGTACCCTGCAGACGGTGTATGACCTCTACGGGTTTAGTGCTTTACCATATATATATATATATATATATATATATATATATATATATATATATATATATATATATATATATATATATATATATATATATATATATATATATATATATATAATATATATATATATAATATATATATATATATATATATATATATATATATATATATATATATATATATATATATATATATATATATATATATATATATATATATATATATATATATATATATAGTATATATAAAATAATAATAATAATATATAACACTTGTGATCCTTGAGTGAAAGATATGCTCTTACAGAACCTTCACTCGGTATAACATTCACTCAAGAACCTAGTAACTATTAGGAAGATCAGAGTCCCTGGAACTGCACTCCCTGGAACCTAGGTAGGGTCTCTGCTCACTTCAGAAGCTTTGGGTCTCTGCTCACTTCAGAAGCTTTGGGTCTTTGCTCACTTCAGAAACTTAGGGTCTCTGCTCACTTCAGAAGCTTTGGGTCTCTGCTCACTTCAGAAGCTTTGGGTCTTTGCTCACTTCAGAAGCTTTGGGTCTCTGCTCACTTCAGAAGCTTTGGGTCTCTGCTCACTTCAGAAGCTTAGGGTCTCTGCTCACTTCAGAAGCTTTGGGTCTCTGCTCACTTCAGAAGCTTTTGTCATGTGGGGGTTCGATAACGTGGACTGGGTAAGAACACTCACGTAGGCTGGTTAGTAAGCATAATTATAACGGAAAGTATGGGAAGAAGCCGTGCTGCCCTGCCTCTCTGCTCTCTATCTTAAGACTGACTCACGAATTGGGTCGTAGGGGTGAGCGGCATTCAAAACATGCTATGGTCAGCAGCAACATGAATAACAGTGATTCACACAGACGGTTGATAGTGAGCCATACTACTGGCAACTGGTTACTGGTAAATGGTACTACTGGGAACTGATACTACTGAGACTTTGGGTCTCTGCTCACTTCAGAAGCTTTGGGTCTCTCCTCACTTCAGAAGCTTAGGGTTTCTGCTCACTTCACAAGCTTAGGGTCTCTGCTCACTTCAGAAACTTAGGGTCTCTGCTCACTTCAGAAACTTAGGGTCTCTGCTCACTTCAGAAGCTTTGGGCCTCTGCTCACTTCAGAAGCTTTGGGTCTCTGCTCACTTCAGAAGCTTTGGGTCTCTGCTCACTTCAGAAGCTTAGGGTCTCTGCTCACTTCAGAAGCTTAGGGTCTCTGCTCACTTCAGAAGCTTAGGGCCTCTGCTCACTTCAGAAGCTTAGGGTCTCTGCTCACTTCAGAAGCTTAGGGTCTCTGCGATACTACACAGGGTAGGTATGATACAAATAGGAGAAAGGATGACTGAAGTATGTGAGGTTGAAGAGAGTTTATATGAGGAAGATTATCAGCTTTGGCAGAGGTTAGGTTAGGCAAGGTTCGTCAGGAAACAGGACAAATGTGGAGAAGTGTTTCCCCACGCGGGTTTTTGTCATATGATGACCCGCAGCTGGAGCTTTTGGTCATCTGACCGAGCTTCCAAATACTCTATAAAGGATGCAAGGTCTGCAGTTTTGTAGATGAATGGTTCAGAGAACCGACATGTTGATAAATTAGACACATGTGCAACTCTTGGGTATCTTTATTGAGGAAACGTTTCGCCACACAGTGGCTTCATCAGTCCATACAAAGGAGAATCTTGAAGAACAGGAGGAGAATGAGGTAATCAGTCCCTCAACCTTGAGTCGATGTGGTCAGTCCATCAATCTTGAATAGAATACGGCATACGTGCTGAGAAGGAGCTTATAAACCGTTGGCAGGAGAGGTGCAGCAGTCATAGGTCGTGTAACATTTGTTCAATGTTGAAGTAGGTCGTGCCCAAGAATTAGGCAAGCGAAGAATTCCCAAGTATTAAGATCCCAAGAAGTTGCAGTGTCTGACAGGTTTGTAGATGTCTACATCTCCTTTGTATGGACTGATGAAGCCACTGTGTGGCGAAACGTTTCCTCAATAAAGATACCCAAGAGTTGCACATGTGTCTAATTTATCAAGGTCTGCAGTGTCTGGCCAAGTTAGGCGTAATAGGTATAAAAGACCGATAAAAAACTGAGTAAGACGTGGGTAGTTATTTGTTATCTTTACTGACGAGATGTTTCGCCTCATTAGTAGAGTTTTTTATTCAGCCGAAATTTATAAGAGACAGAAGCTGTCGTGGAGACGTAGATAAGTTGTAGACCAAAGCTACAAAGGCAGAATGGATACTCTGTGAAGAAAACACTTTGCTGTAAGACCAAGTTTTATTTAAAGTGGTACCTACCTTCCAGACCAAGCTTTCCAAAGTCGTACCTACCTTCCAGACCAAGCTTTCCAAAGTCGTACCTACCTTCCAGACCAAGCTTTCCAAAGTCGTACCTACCTTCCAGACCAAGCTTTCCAAAGTCGTACCTACCTTCCAGACCAAGCTTTCCAAAGTCGTACCTACCTTCCAGACCAAGCTTTCCAAAGTCGTACCTACCTTCCAGACCAAGCTTTCCAAAGTCGTACCTACCTTCCAGACCAAGCTTTCCAAAGTCGTACCTACCTTCCAGACCAAGCTTTCCAAAGTCGTACCTACCTTCCAGACCAAGCTTTCCAAAGTCGTACCTACCTTCCAGACCAAGCTTTCCAAAGTCGTACCTACCTTCCAGACCAAGCTTTCCAAAGTCGTACCTACCTTCCAGACCAAGCTTTCCAAAGTCGTACCTACCTTCCAGACCAAGCTTTCCAAAGTCGTACCTACCTTCGAGACCAAGCTTTCCAAAGTCGTACCTACCTTCGAGACCAAGCTTCTTAAAGTGGTACCTACCTCCGAGACCAGGCTTTTTAAAGTCGTACCTACACTACGCCGCGAACCCTTGCTACATAAATTATTGACACCTTCCACCGAGCCAGGATATTAGGAGGCAATCTCAGTGGTGTCATGGACAGGAACGAAGCTACACATACGTAATAGCGTCACCACTGGGAATATTCATCAAAGGCCTATGCTAACCAGTGTACTACCGATACTGTTCTCGAAAAGCCGTTGGAAGGACAGTGATAGATCAGATATTATCTTCATTTTACAGCAGAGACACCTTCACCTTTACACAGGGGCCAAGAGCTGTGAATCGACCCCTGCAAACACAGTTTCAGGGAAGTTTTCAGCAGTTCAGACCCCTTGTCCAACTTCCTCCTCCTAGGGACACCCACACAATTAAGGAATTAGTAAGTAGACTCCGATACAGGAAGAGAGCTGGAAGCAATTACAATGTTTTCACTATTTTCATCATTGCCTACTTTTGCCACCAGTCCCGTGGCCTGGTGGCAAAAGCTCTCGCTTCACACGGTGAGAGTCTGGGTTCGATTCCCGGCGAGGGTTGAAACACTGAGCATGTCTCCTTACACCGGTTGCCCATGTTCACCCATCAGTAAAGTGGGTACTTGGGTGTTAGTCGACTGGTATGAGTCGCATCCTGGGACAAAACTGACCTAATTTGCCCAAATTGCACTGCATAACAAGCGGCTTTCTATGTAGTAACATATCACTGCTGTCAGCTACGCCTGTATACCTTGTACATGTACTTGTAGAAATAAAGATATTTATATTAATTTATTTAAACTTACAGCTGTGTGTTCCAACAACCACTGGAAGAACGTGATACTGACACACTCTAACACACTGGAAACTTGCTGTTTTGAGGACGAGTAGCCCAGGGACACCACACCTCAATATACCGTGCAACTCTGAGAACAAGATAAGACACAAGAACACACAAAAGAACACGAGACCAGCAGACAAGACAGAAGTAGACAACCCGACATGGGAACAAGACTAAGACCCAAGAACCCTTAACGACAAGATACAGGAACTTCATACACGAGGATACACACCATCCATCTCCGGTTCTGTGACCAGCAAAGCAAGAGTCATGAGCATTCACTCGTCAACTATGAGCCCCCCTCCGCAACCTCCTATTTCTATTCCCCCTCCTCATCTTCCACCTCTTTTCCCTTTCCTTCTCACACTTCTTACTCATCTACCATCTCACTTGACTAACTTCGTGTCCCATCTTACTATTCCTTTACCATACCGAGAGAGAGAGAGAAAGAGAGAGAGAGAGAGAGAGAGAGAGAGAGAGAGAGAGAGAGAGAGAGAGAGAGAGAGAGAGAGAGAGAGAGAGCTCACACATAGCTTTGTGAACACTCGACGTCCCGACATGATAGCTGTTGTTGAAACATTTTTGGATGACAGGACTCCAGAAAATTTTGCAAGAATTGCTGGCTACACCTCATGGATGAGAAGAGACAGGCAAGGGCAAGGAGGTGGTGTTGCTGTGTGCTTCTCTAAAAGTGTTCATGCCCAGCACATAGATGTTGCCACCCCTACACATCTTGAAATGATGTTCTTCAAGCTCTGTATAAACACTAGTACCTCTGTACTAGCATGTGCAATGTACAGACCTCAGTGGCAACATGCAGACCCTATCAACTTCCTAATGGAAAATATTGACTCCCTTCTGCTACAACACAACTGTCAACATATTATAATTGTTGGTGACCTCAACCAGCACCTTATACAGAGGGACTTTGATGACCTTCTTGCAGTGTTTGACATGAGAAACTTTGTTGATTTCCCTACTCATATCTCTGGCTCCTCCCTTGACCCAGTAGTGAGTGATCTGGCAGAAGGCATAGTCACTTGTCAACCCCTCGGCTACGTTGGATCGTCTGACCACAAGGCTGTTTTTACCACACTTAAGATCCCAACAGAACGAGGTGAGGAGTCCACACGCACAACCTGGCTATGGGAAAGAGGTAATTGGCCAGCCCTTTGCTCTGAGCTCGCCACCACCGACTGGAATGCTCTTCTCCAGGGGGATGTTGACAACCAAGTGAAAGCCTTCACTGGACACATCCTTAATCTGCAACAAGAACACATTCCTCACCGGCAATATGTGACAAAGCCTACAGATCAGCCTTGGTTTGGCTTTCGTTGTAGAGAGGCTGCTACTGCTAAGTACAAAGCATGGCGAAGGTATAAGAGACATCCTACCACCTATAACAGGAACTTGCACATGCAAGCCTGTAGGCATATGGGTGATGTTCAAAAGTGGGCCATTACTAAATGGGAGGTGGACACTAAAAGAAAGTTAGCATCAGGTAGGGTAGGCTCCAAAACCTGGTGGTCCCTGGTCAAGGACAGACAAGGTTATCTGCCTGATGAACTTATTCCACCTCTAAATCGACAGGATGGGACCACCTCTACTAGTAGTCAAGAGAAGGCGGACCTCTTTGCTGAACACTTTGCTACCAAAATGCAAGTTCCTGATCCAGCAAGGGACCCTCCTTGGCTAGCTGCAAGAACTGTGTCAAAACTGTCAGTGGTGACAATAAGGCAGGAGGAGGTGCATTTCCTTCTTAAATCACTTGACCAAGAAAAGGCTGTGGGCCCAGACAAGTTGAGCCCAAGATTGTTGAGAAGATGTGCAGACCAGCTAGCAGCACCTCTAACTCGCATCTTTCAGCACTGCCTAGTACAGTGTAAATGGCCCTCTCCATGGAAAGAGGCAAATGTAGTCCCTGTTCACAAAAAGAAGAGCAGAGCAGAAATCAGCAACTACAGACCAGTGTCACTCCTGTCAATCACTGGTAAGATCCTTGAGACAATAATCTCAAGACAAATGACAGATTTTTTTGACTACCACTCACTACTTTGTGATCGTCAATATGGCTTCAGGAAAGGTTACTCTGCTGCTGATCTGTTGTTAAACCTCTCCACTAAGTGGCACCAGTCACTGGATGAATCCAAAGTCAGCTGTGTGGTAGCACTGGACATTGCTGGCGCTTTCGACCGGGTGTGGCACCAGGGCCTCTTAGCAAAACTTCAAGCACTGGGAATTGCAGGCTCTACGCTATGTCTCCTCAGTGATTACCTTCATGGTAGATCTCTAAGTGTAGTCCTCAATGGAACGGAATCAGCAAGGCATCCTATTGGGGCAAGCGTTCCACAAGGAAGTGTGCTGGGTCCACTGTTATGGAATGTCTACTTCAACGACCTTCTTCATCTCATCCCAGAATCACATGCATATGCAGACGACTGTACACTGACATTCACTTATCCAAGAGAAGAAATGCCAGCTGCTCTAAGCTACATCAATCACCAGCTGAGAGCTATATCAGCTTGGGGAAATAGATGGCAAGTAACATTTGCACCTGAAAAAACGCAAATGATGTTCGTCTCTAGGCACCATGATGGTAATGCTGGCGCAGTAGTAAGGATGAATGGGACGATGTTGGCACCTGGAGAAGAAGTTGATATCCTTGGGGTGAAATTTGACTCCAAACTAACCATGAAGAACCATGTTGTAAATCTTGCAAACAAGGCAGCCAGGAAGCTTACAGCACTTCGCCGTATCTCGCATCTGCTTGACAGTAGGGGTTGCAAGATCCTGTACGAGGCACAAGTACGCTCACACCTTGAGTATGCTCCACTTTCTTGGTTTGCCTGCCCCCCCTCTCATCTGCGACTGCTTGACAGAGTAGAGAACAGAGCAAGACGTCTCATCTCTCGCCTGGACCCATCCTGGATAGATCTGTCATTTCAGCAGAGCCTTCAACATAGGAGGGATGTGGGTGGCCTTACTGTTATGTACAAGGCCAATATTGTCAAAATACCACACTTGGATCCACTTCGAGGACAGCGTGAAACAAGCTTTTATGCCACAAGACGGGCAGAAAGCAGCAACTTCACTCTGGCTGTACCCTTCTCCAGAACATCACTCCATCTGAGATCATACATACCCAGGATGACTCGAGTATGGAACACATTCGTACAGCATAATGATGTCAACGAGATAACGTCAGTTGATCAAATGAAAATGCTGGCCCACAGATGGCTCCAACTTCATCCTGTTCCCTACTTGTATGTCTCATAACAAAAATGCTTTCAAATGAGCTGATGTAGGTAACAGCTCTTAGCTTGCCAATAAAGTTAGGAATCCTTAACCTGTAAATAGCTGTCAATAAAGCTAGGGATCCTTAACCGTGTCAAACCCTGTGTAAAAAAAAAAAAAAAAAAAAAAAAAAAAAAAAAAAAAAAAAAAAAAAAAAAAAAGAGAGGGGGAAGAGATGGCGGGAGGGAAAGAAGGGAGAGGGAGAGAGAAAGATGGATAGGGTAAAACCTTGGAGCTTAAAAGAGGACAGCTGAGGAAAATGAGGGGGAAGAGATATATGGAGTGGAGGAGGATGAATGTATGGGAGGGGGAGAAACAGACTCACTCATGGGGAGACGGGAGGTGGAGGGACAGAGGAGACAGATATACAGAGAAAAGAGAGGGGAGGTGGAGGGGAGAGGGAAGACACACACCGAGGAGGAAAAAAGAGGTGAAGGGAGAGGGGGAAAAGAAAGGTGCTGGGAGAGATATACATACTGAGAGGGGAGGTAAAGAGGGGCAACAAAATAAAAAAAAAGGGGGAAACATTGCGGAGAGAGAGAACAAAATATGAAGAGGGGTGAGAGAGCGAAGGAAGAGGTCAAACAGCCGTGAGAGAGAGAGAGAGAGAGAGAGAGAGAGAGAGAGAGAGAGAGAGAGAGAGAGAGAGAGAGAGAGAGAGAGAGAGAGAGAGAGAGAGAGAGAGAGAAGACAGAGAGAGAGAGAAGACAGAGAGCAAAAGGAGACAGATAGACGGAAGGGAGGCAGATAGACAATGAGGGAAGGGAGACAGATAGATAGCGCGGAAAGAGTGGGGAAACAAATAGACATTTCTCTGCAAGACTTCACAGGCTCGTTGCAAGTTCCGGCGAGCAACAGCGAAAACAAAATCAGATATATATATACTTTTTTTTTGGGGGGGGGGGGGGGAAGGGGGGCGCGTCTGCGTCTTAGGTCCGTAGTTGACACTAAATCTTACGTACGTAGATGACACTAAATCTTACGTACGTGGCTGACACTAAATCTTACGTACGTGGTTGACACTAAATCTTACGTCCGTGGTTGATACTAACTACACTAAATCTAAGGTCCGTGAGTAACATTATATCTTAGGTCCGTGGTTGACACTAAATCTTCTGTCCGCGTGTAACACTAAATCTAAGGTCCGTGGGTGCCACTAAATCTTGACTGTCACCCCAGAGAATTATATAAACACTGCTTGGGCTAGACACATGGAATATTTTCACTGCCGTAAAATGAAGATTGGATCAAATAGGTAATATTAAAAACTAGGAAAAATAAGAAGGAACATGATCACATCATACAAAATACACAAAAAACACATACAAGGTAGATGAAGAGTGCTTCAAGCATGTGGGACCAGACGTGGGGAAGTAAGAACATAAAAAAGGAGCACTGCAGCAGGCCTACTGGCTCATGCTAGGCAAGTTCAAGTCACACTCACTTACCGAAGGAAGGCGTACTGCAGCAGGCCTACTTGCCCATGCTAGGCAGGTCCAAGTCACACTTACGAAGGAAGGAGCACGGCAGCAGGCCTACTGGCCCATGCTAGGCAGGTCCAAGTCACACTTACAAAGGAAGGCGCACTGCATAAGTGGAAATATAAGAAAATAACATAGGAAGAACACTGCAGCAGGCCTACTGGCCCATACTAGGCAGAAACTAAGGATAAGAAAGTCAAAGGTATTATTTTTCGAGAATTTTGACGTGTGTGTATGTGTAGTATCCTGTACACTACCTGTAGTCAATTCTGTGAGTCACTGACCTTACGGCCCAATCCCAGACCAAGTCTCCTGGCTGACTTTTTGATCTTTAAGGATGCTGGTAATAACCCAGTTAGTAACTGGAATGCACTAGGCTGTAGCATATTCTCTCTCTCTCTCTCGATATATATATATATATATATATATATATATATATATATATATATATATATATATATACTACATAAAGAAAGAGGGTTAGAATGCAACACACTTTATGGTTATGAGGTAGGACCCAGAAGTGTAGCTTGATGTCCCCAGATGAATACAGTTACATTACTTGAACACACACACACACACACACACACACACACACACACACACACACACACACACACACACACACACACACACACACACACACATACACACACACACACACACACACACACACACACAGCCAGGAGCCGAGTCTCGACCCCTGCAACCACAACTAGGTGAGTACACACACACACACACACAGACACACACACACACACACACACACACACACACACACACACACACAGCCAGGAGCCGAGTATCGACCCCTGCAACCACAATTAGGTGAGTACACACACATAGACACACACACACACACACACACACATACTAGTGGAGGAGTCACGCGGTTTGAGCTCGTGTTTTGGTGATAATTTCTGACTGTGCCATAAGGAATAGAGTGTGGGATATAGGCGTGTGCACGCATAAGAGTGCATATAATCACTTAAGCCCCGAAAAAAAGAAATATAAGTGATCACAGAAAAGAAAACAAAGGAAATAGTGGCTGAGTGTTTAGTAGGGGCCGTTGGAAGGGTAAACGGTTGTGTCAGGCCTAAATAGTGTTGCCATAATAACGCAGTGGGATATTTTGAAGAATAAGTGCGACTCAAGACCAGGGAGATAAGAGATATGTATAGATGTGTCAGTAAATACAGTGAGTGAAAAAATTAGAAGAGCTAGAGACTATAGTGCATACAGGAAGTTAGTGGAAAAATTACCGAGAAGCATCAAACATCAACTTCTGGGACAGGACAGACCTGCAACGTTACTCCACTGCCAGCCGCAAGTAATATTCACCTAGTTTGAGTTGCATGGGGTCAATAGTACCTGTCTCTAGCTGGAATTGGGGGTCACTCTCCTCGAGCTATCAGAATTAGAACAAGCAGCATTTACTGGCATTTAATAGAATTTAGAGGTAGCGGCATATAGGCGAAGCCTTGTGTATTTATTTTTGAACGTAATTTTAAACGCATAAGACTACAGTGGGAACCAAGAGATCGGGTACATATGTAGTACATACGTGGGAAATAGGGACTGTTTACATAAACACATGCACACACACTTGGTGAGAACAGCTCTGCTGTTAGGTACTTGAATAGCTGTAGTGTACACACACACACACACACACACACACACACACACACACACACACACACACACACACACACACACACACACACACACACACTCACACAATCACACACACACACACACACACACACACACACACACACACACACACACACACACACACACACACACACACACACACACACACATGCACACACATACAGGATTTCACACCTTCCTGTGAAGTGACCCTCTAACCCTTTCCCCACCCCCATCTCTCTCCCTCTCCTCTCCTCTCTCTTCCTCTCTCTCTCTCCCCCTTTGTCTCATCCTCTCTCTCTTCCTCTCACTCTCTCTCTCTTCCTCTCTCCCTCTCCCTCTCTCTCTTCCTCTCTTACTCTCTCTTTTCCTCTTCTTTTCTCTCTCTCTCTCTCTCTTCCCTTGTCACTCCCCCCTCTCTCTTACCTTTTCCCTCTCTCTCACTCTCTCCCCCTTTTTCTTTTTCTCTTTCTCTCTCTCTTTCACTAAAAAAAAAAAATGGTTGGGACTCGCAGGAATCAGGGATCAGATGACAATGGTACTGGTAGGGAGGAATGGATGGAGGAGCAGTGGAAAAGGATAGAGCAAGAATGGGAGAGAAAATTAGGAGAGCTTTCTGAAAAAATGGAGAAAGAGCTCTCTGTGAAATGGGAAAAGAGGTTGGAGAAGGAGACGAAGAATTGGGAGGCACAAGTCGAAACTGCAGTAGCCAGGGTAAAGATCCTAGAATTTGAGGTAAACAGGCTGAAGCAAGTCTCAGGGGTAGTGATCAGAGAAGACACACCATACGAAGCTGAGAGGCTGAACAGGAAGGAGATATGAATTATGCTAAGGTCATATCAGCCTGCAAAGAAGGGCCAGGGAGTGGAAGGGAAGAGCAGATGGGTGCAGATGGAGAGGGAGATAGGTCGAATGCTGAGGCACAACCATGCTACCAAGAGCCACTGGAAAAATCAAGGGAGAAAATGACCACATACAGACAGGAACCAGAGTCACAGAGGGAGAGGCAATGGGAGGAGGAAAGGGCAAAATCAGTGATTATCCATGGGCTTCGGGAGAGAGAGGAAAGGACACACACTGAAAGACGGCAGGAAGAAAGAAAGGAGATTGAGAAAATCATCACGGAAATAGGGGTAGAAGACATGGATGAGATTGTAAATTTTCAGAGAATAGGGGGGTACTTGAAGGGGAGAAACCGACCGATCAAGCTGATTCTCAGGACAAAAACAGTGTGGAACAGGATCCTCCAAGAGAAACCACGGTTGAAAAGCTTGGAAGAGTACAAGAAGGTGTTCCTAGACAGAGACAGAACTCAAACAGAGAGACAGCAGCTGAGGGAGAGGACAAAAAAGCGAAAGGAGCTAGGAAAGGAGACAAGGATGGAACCAGCAGAGGTCAGTCAGAGCAGAACAGAGCAGCAAGGGCAAGCACACACACAACTATCCTCAGAACCCCACAACCTATCACACCATCCCAACACACAATACAATCCATACCCACAGCTTCCACCCAACCCCCAACCATAGAATCCCACAGTATGCTACCAGGTCTCCCACCCCCACAGGCCCCCCCAAACCACAGTGTTGGAAAGGAAACTGAAGGTATGGTACACAAATGCTGATGGAATAACAAACAAGTGGGAGGAGTGGCACGAAAGAGTCAAAGAGGCATCACCAGACATCATAGCGATCACAGAAACCAAGCTTACAGGTATGATAACAGATGCCATCTTTCCAGCGGGATACCAGATCCAGAGAAAAGACAGAAAGAACAGGGGGAGTGGAGGAGTGGCATTGCTGATCAAACACCGATGGAATTTTGATGAGCTGGAGAGAGGAGACAGCGGAGAAGAAAGTGATTACATAGCGGGAACGCTTCAATCTGGAGGTCCCAAGGTGATAATTGCAGTGATGTATAACCCACCACAGAACAGCAGGAGGCCAAGGCAAGAGCATGACGAGAGCAATAGAGCAATGGTTGACACACTGGCTACAGTGGCCAGAAGAGCTCATGCATGCAGGGCAAAGCTCCTGATCATGGGTGACTTTAACCACAAGATCAAATGGGAGAACTTGGAGCCACATGGGGGCCAAGATACATGGAGGGCTAAGATGATGGAGGTGGTGCTGGAAAACTTCATGTACCAACACATAAGGGACACTACAAGAGAGAGAGAGGAGAGGATGAACCAGCAAGACTGGACTTAGTATTCACCTTGAGTAGTGCAGATATTGAGGACATCACATATGAAAGACCCCTTGGGGCCAGCGATCATGTGGTTTTGAGCTTCGAATACACAGTAGAGCTACAAGTGGAGGGGGAAGCAGGAAGGCCAGGACAAATGAAACCAAACTACAGGAAAGGGGACTACACAGGAATGAGGAACTTCCTGAATGAGGTTCAGTGGGACAGAGAACTGGCAGGGAAACCAGTTAATGAGATGATGGAATATGTAGCAACAATGTGCAAGGAGGCTGAGGAGAGGTTTGTACCCAAGGGTAACAGGAATAATGAAAAAGCCAGGATGAGCCCATGGTTCACCCAACGATGCAAGGAAGCAAAAACCAAGTGTGCTAGGGAATGGAAGAAATATAGAAGGCAAAGGACCCAGGAGAATAAGGAGAGCAGTCGTAGAGCCAGAAACGAATATGCACAGATAAGAAGGGAGGCCCAATGTCAATATGAAAACGACATAGCAGCAAAAGCCAAATCTGACCCAAAGCTGTTATACAGCCACATCAGGAAGAAAACAACTGTCAAGGACCAGGTAATCAGGCTAAGGAAAGAAGGAGGAGAGACAACAAGAAATGACCGTGAAGTATGTGAGGAACTCAACAAGAGATTCAAAGAAGTGTTCACAGAGGAGACAGAAGGGGCTCCAGAAAGACGGAGAGGTGGGGTACACCACCATGTGCTGGACACAGTACACACAACTGAGGAAGAAGTGAAGAGGCTTCTGAGTGAGCTAGATACCTCAAAGGCAATGGGGCCAGATAACATCTCTCCATGGGTCCTGAGAGAGGGAGCAGAGGCGCTATGTGTACCCCTAACAACAATATTCAATACACCTATCGAAACAGGGAGATTGCCTGAGGCATGGAAGACAGCAAATGTAGTCCCAATCTTTAAAAAAGGAGACAGACATGAAACACTAAACTATAGACCAGTGTCACTGACATGTATAGCATGCAAAATCATGGAAAAGATTGTCAGGAGAAGAATGGTGGAACATCTAGAAAGGAATGATCTCATCACCAGCAGCCAACATGGTTTCAGAGACGGGAAATCCTGTGTCACAAACCTACTGAAGTTCTATGACATGGTGACAGCAGTAAGACAAGAGAGAGAGGGGTGGGTAGATTGCATTTTCTTGGACTGCAAGAAGGCGTTTGACACAGTACCACACAAGAGATTAGTGCAAAAACTGGAGGACCAAGCAGGGATAACAGGGAAGGCACTGCAATGGATCAGGGAATACTTGTCAGGAAGACAGCAGCGAGTCATGGTACGTGACGAGGTGTCAGAGTGGGCACCTGTGACCAGCGGGGTCCCACAGGGGTCAGTCCTAGGACCAGTGCTGTTTCTGGTATTTGTGAACATGACGGAAGGAATAAACTCCGAGGTGTCCCTGTTTGCAGATGACGTGAAGTTGATGAGAAGAGTTCATTCGATCGAAGACCAGGCGGAAATACAAAGGGATCTGGACAGGCTGCAGACCTGATCCAGCAACTGGCTCCTGGAGTTCAATCCCACCAAGTGCAAAGTCATGAGGATTGGGGAAGGGCAAAGAAGACCGCAGACGGAGTACAGTCTAGGGGGCCAGAGACTACAAACATCACTCAAGGAAAAAGATCTTGGGGTGAGTATAACACCAGGCACATCTCCTGAAGCACACATCAACCAAATAACTGCTGCAGCATATGGGTGCCTGGCAAACCTCAGAACAGCATTCCGACATCTTAATAAGGAATCGTTCAGGACCCTGTACACCGTGTACGTTAGGCCCATATTGGAGTATGCGGCACCAGTTTGGAACCCACACCTAGCCAAGCACGTAAAGAAACTAGAGAAAGTGCAAAGGTTTGCAACAAGACTAGTCCCAGAGTTAAGAGGTATGTCCTATGAGGAGAAGTTAAGGGAAATCAACCTGACGACACTTAAGGACAGGAGAGATAGGGGGACATGATAACGACTTACAAAATACTGAGAGGAATTGACAAGGTGGACAAAGACAGGATGTTCCAGAGACTGGACACAGCAACACGGGGACACAGTTGGAAGCTAAAGACACAGATGAATCAAAGGGATGTTAGGAAGTATTTCTTCAGCCACAGAGTAGTCAGGAAGTGGAATAGTTTGGGAAGCGATGTAGTGGAGGCAGGATCCATACATAGCTTTAAGCAGAGGTATGATAAAGCTCACGGTTCAGGGAGAGTGATCTAGTAGCGATCAGTGAAGAGGCGGGGCCAGGAGCTCGGACTCGACCCCCGCAACCTCGACTAGGTGAGTACAACTAGGTGAGTACACACACACACATAGACACACACACACACACACACACACACACACATAGACACACACACACACACACACACACACACACACACACACACACACACACACACACACACACACACACATACACATACACACACACACACACACACACACACACACACACACACACACACACACACACACACACACACACACACACACACACACACACACACACACACACACACACACACACACAGCAACAAGGGAGGGATGACAAGCTGACTCAACAGAAATGGGCAGGATGTGCTTTATAAATTTTCATCCTTTAGACGAGAGGAATCCTGACGTGGGTGGTAAACCTAGGAAGGATTCCTTGCAGTGGCTTACACAAGTTCCCTCCAAACAGTGACAGTCCTGTTAGTCCTGTGGCGGGAGTCCTACAGCGGGGATCCTGTGAGGGGGGGTCCTGTGGCGGTGGTCCTACAGGGGGGTCTCAAGGGGAATGCTGACCTAGCTCCTGGCTCCTGACCAATAGTGACGCTGCTAGTTTTAAAGAGCCGTGACTTGCCACACTGTGACTCTTCTCACCCCGCACGGTTTTACATCGGGTTTACATTCGCTCACTGAGAAGTTTTATAGAAGAATATAAATCTTCCTGAGTATTTACCACCTTCACCTCAGGAACACAGACACAGTAAGATATATTTCTCAGTGAACGACTGTCCTCAGCCCAGACATCTCTCCCACACCCCAAAGATTCCATATATTTCATTATAATCAATAATATTTGGGACTTTTACTCGAAATTAATGCCTTTTAACCAAAAATACATTTGTTTCAGGGGAAAGTTAAAAAAATAAATAAAAAATCTATAAAAATAACTGATAAAATGTGACAATGTTGTTTCAGCTGAAGTGCATAACATTCAGGTGCCCCGAGGGTGCCCCGAGGGTGCCCCGAGGGTGCCCGTGTTCACTAGTTCAAACATGGCAGCCACGGGGTCGTCAGGGATGTGTGCACGCACACCTTTTTCCACGCCATTAAACCAACAACAGGACTTTCTCTGTGTGAGTTTCAGTGTTCCTTCCCAGCAGTTACTACTACCAAGAGGACCCCCCACCACTACACCTCCATCACCACCACTACACTACATCTCCATCACCACCACTACACTACATCTCCATCACCACCACTATACTACACCTCCATTGACACCACTACACTACACCTCCATCACCACCACTACACTACATCTCCATCACCACCACTACACTACATCTCCATCAACACCACTATACTACATCTCCATTGACACCACTACACTACACCTCCATCACCACCACTATACTACACCTCCATCAACACCACTACACTACACCTCCATCACCACCACTACACTACACCTCCATCACCACCACTACACTACACCTCCATCACCACCACTAGACTACACCTCCATCACCACCACTATACTACACCTCCGTCAACACCACTATACTACACCTCCATCACCACCACTACACTACACCTCCATCAACACCACTACACTACACCTCCATCACCACCACTATACTACACCTCCATCACCACCACTATACTACACCTCCATCAACACCACTACACTACACCTCCATCAACACCACTACACTACACCTCCATCAACACCACTACACTACACCTCCATCAACACCACTACACTACACCTCCATCAACACCACTACACTACACCTCCATCAACACCACTATACTACACCTCCATCAACACCACTACATTACACCTCCATCAACACCACTACACTACACCTCCATCAACACCACTACACTACACCTCCATCAACACCACTATACTACACCTCCATCACCACCACTATACTACACCTCCATCAACACCACTACACTACACCTCCATCAACACCACTACACTACACCTCCATCAACACCACTACACTACACCTCCATCAACACCACTATACTACACCTCCATCACCACCACTACACTACACCTCCATCACCACCACTATACTACACCTCCATCACCACCACTATACTACACCTCCATCAACACCACTACACTACACCTCCATCAACACCACTACACTACACCTCCATCAACACCACTACACTACACCTCCATCAACACCACTACACTACACCTCCATCAACACCACTACACTACACCTCCATCACCACCACTATACTACACCTCCATCAACACCACTACACAATCAACATCAGCACCATTATAAAATACTACCAAGACCACACCATCAACAATAAAGCACCAACCACTGTAATCAACACCACGACCACCGCCACCACTTATGAAACACCAACACCACCATCACTAGCTATCACCACCAGTACCAACACAATCATCTCCAATATCGTCACCCCAATCACTACTACCTCCACCATTATTAACAACTCCACCATAACTAACAACACCAAAATCACTACCACTACCACAATCACTACCAGTTCCACCACAATCACTACCACCTCCATCACAATCCTTACCAGCTCCACCACAATCACTACCAGCTCCACCACAATCACTACCACCTCCACAACAGTCACTACCACCTCTACCAAAATCATTACCACCTCCACCACAATCACTACCAGCTCCACCACAACCACTACCACCTCCACCAAAATCACTACCACCTCCACCACAATTATTAAGATTATCTCAGTATTCTGTTATTACCTATGTTCTATCATTACAAACTTGTTGCTGAAACAAATATTCATCGCTTCCCCCTCACTTACTCTTCCCCTCTCTCTCCACCCCTGTCTTCCCCTTTACTTTTCTCTCCATTCATCACTTTTCCCAAAATATCTCCACCCCTCACTTTCATCTCTGTCTCTCTCCCTACATAACATATATACGTACTCCTTACTTTCTCCTCTGTAAATATCCTTTCCCACCTCTCTTAACCCCTCCATTTTCCCTCTTCACCCTTTTCTTTCCTTCCCCTTTCTCCTTTCCTGCGTCAGCAGCACCAGTTACAAGGAAGTCGGACTCCATACATGTGTCCCGACTTGTCCAGGAAATGTTGAGAGGGAAGGAAGGGGGGGGGGGAGACGCATAATGTTTTAATGGTGTGTGTGTGTATGTGTGTGTGTGTGTGTATGTGTGTGTGTGTGTGTGTGTGTGTGTGTGTGTGTGTGTGTGTGTGTGTGTGTGTGTGTGTGTGTGTGTGTGTGTGTGTGTGTGTGTGTGTGTGTGTGTGTGTACTCGCCTAATTGTGGTTGCAGGGGTCGAGACTCAGCTCCTGGCCCCGCCTCTTCACTGATCGCTACTGGATCCTCTCTCTCTCTGCTTCCTGAGCTTTGTCATACCTCTTCTTAAAACTATGTATGGTTCCTGCCTCCACTACTTCACTTGCTAGGCTATTCCACTTCCTGACAACTCTATGACTGAAGAAATACTTCCTAACGTCCGTGACTCGTCTGAGTCTTCAGCTTCCAGTTGTGACCCCTTGTCCCTGTGTCCCCTCTCTGGAACATCCTATCTCTGTCCACCTTGTCTATTCCCCGCAGTATCTTGTATGTCGTTATCATGTCTCCCCTGACCCTTCTGTCCTCCAGTGTCGTCAGTCCGATTTCCCTTAACCTTTCCTCGTACGACATTCCCTTGAGCTCTGGGACTAGCCTTGTTGCAAACCTTTGTACTTTCTCTAACTTCTTGACGTGCTTGACCAGGTGTGGGTTCCAGACTGGTGCTGCATACTCCAGTATGGGCCTAACATACACAGTGTACAGTGTCTTGAACGATTCCTTATTAAGGTATCGGAACGCTATTCTCAGGTTTGCCAGGCGCCCGTATGCTGCAGCGGTTATTTGGTTGATGTGTGCCTCCGGTGATGTGCTCGGTGTTATGGTCACCCCAAGGTCTTTCTCCCTGAGTGAGGTCTGTAGTCTTTGTCCACCTAACCTATACTCTGTCTGCGGTCTTCTTTGCCCCTCCCCAATCTTCATGACTTTGCATTTGGCTGGATTGAATTCGAGAAGCCAGTTACTGGACCACATGTCCAGCCTCTCCAGGTCTCTTTGCAGTCCTGCCTCATCCTCGTCCGATTTAATTCTTCTCATCAACTTCACGTCATCTGCGAACAGGGACACTTCAGAGTCTATTCCTTCCATCATGTCGTTCACATATATCAAAAATAGCACTGGTCCTAGAACTAACCCCTGTGGGACCCCGCTCGTAACAGGCGCCCACTGTGATACCTCTTCACGTACCATGACTCGTTGCTGCCTCCCTGTCAGGTATTCCTTTATCCATTGCAGTACCCTCCCTTTTACGTGCACCTGATCCTCCAGCTTCTGCACTAATCTCTTGTGGGGAACTGTGTCAAAGGCCTTCCTGCAGTCTAGGAAAACGCAATCTACCCACCCATCTCTCTCGTGTCTTACTTCTGTTATCTTGTCATAAAACTCCAGGAGGTTTGTGATACAAGATTTGCCTTTCATGAACCCATGCTGGTTTTCATTTATAATCTTGTTCCTTTCCAGGTGTTCGACCACTCTCCTCCTGATAATCTTCTCCATGACTTTGCACACAATACATGTCAGAGACACAGGTCTGTAGTTTAGTGCCTCGTTTCTGTTTCCTTTCTTAAATATGGGGACTACATTAGCTGTCTTCCATTTCTCAGGTAGTTGCCCAGTTTCAAGGGATGTGTTGAAGATTGTGGTTAGAGGCACGCACAGCATCTCTGCTCCTTCTCTAAGGACCCATGGGGAGATGTTGTCCGGTCCCATCGGTCCCATTGCCTTTGAGGTGTCAAGGTCACTTAAGAGCTTCTTCACCTCCTCCTCAGTTGTTCGTATGTCATCCAACACTTGTTGGTATATTCCCTCTTGATGTTCCCTTCTGTGCTGTCTTCCCACAGCCCTTCCTGTCTCTACTGTAAAAACTTCCTTAAATCTCCTGTTCAGCTCCTCACATACCTCCTGATCATTTCTTGTGAGTTCTCCACCTTCTGTCCTTAATCTGATCACCTGGTCTTTGACTGTTGTCTTCCTCCTGATGTGGCTATACAACAGTTTCGGGTCAGTCTTGATTCTCGATGCTATGTCATTTTCATACTGTCGCTGGGCCTCCCTCCTTACCTGTGCGTACTCATTCCTGGCTCTGCGACTGATCTCCCTATTTTCGTGTGTTCTCTGCCTTCTGTACTTTTTCCATTCTCTATTGCACTTTGTTTTTGCCTCCTTACACCGTCGGGTAAACCAGGGGTTCGTTCTGGTCTTCCCGTTGTTACTGTTGCCCTTGGGAATAAACCTTTCCACTGCCTCCTTGCATTTTGTTGTTACATATTCCATCATTTCATTTACTGGCTTTCCTGCCAGTTCTCTGTCCCACTGGACCTCCCGCAGGAAGTTCTTCAACCCTATGTAGTCCCCTCTTTTATAGTCAGGCTTTTCCCATTCAACTCCTGTTATTCTCTCCACTTGCAGCTCTACTATGTATTCAAAGCACAGAACCACGTGGTCGGTAGCTCCTAGGGGACTCTCATACTTGATGTCCTCAATGTCTGAGCTGCCCAGGGTGAACACAAGGTCCAATCTTGCTGGTTCATCTTCCCCTCTCACTCTGGTAGTGTCCTTAACATGTTGGTGCATGAGGTTTTCCAGCACCACGTCCAACATCCTGGCTCTCCATGTTTTGGGACCCCCATGTGGCTCCAGGTTTTCCCAGTCAATCTCCCTGTGGTTGAAATCCCCCATAACCAGCAACTTTGCTCTGCTGGAGTGAGCTCTTCTTGCCACCTCAGCAAGTGTGTCCACCATTGCTCTGTTGCTCTCTTCATATTCCTCTCTTGGCCTCCTGCAGTTCTGTGGTGGATTATACATCACTGCAATGACCACTTTGTGTTCCCCAGACTGAAGTGTACCTGCTATGTAGTCTCTTTCTCCCGTCTCATCTATTCCTTCCATTTTCTCGAATTTCCATCTGTTTTTTACGAGCAGAGCAACCCCACCTCCCCCCCTGCCCCTTCTATCTTTCCTCATGATCTGGTATCCTGGTGGGAAGATTGCAACTGTTATTGTCTCCATGAGTTTTGTTTCTGTAACTGTTATGATGTCTGGGGACTTCTCATTGATTCTTTCTTGCCATTCCTCATGTTTATTCGTTAATCCATCTGCATTTGTGTACCAAACCTTCAACTTCTGTTCTAATACTGTAACTGTGGTGCTGGGGGTGGAAACAGAGGGATCAGTGTGTGATGGTTGGTTTGGATTGTTCAGTTGCCTTGGGGGTGTCGTGGCTGGAGTCCTTCTGCAGGTGTTTCTTGGGGGTGCGCTTGTCCTTCCATTTGATCCTGGGTTATTCTGCTCTCCTTTTTCATTTCCTCCCATTTCTCCTTTCGTTTTTGAACTCTCTCTTTCATTGTCTTCCTTTCGTCCTGTGTCCTGTCTCGATCGAGGTACACACTCCGGAACTCCTGTTTGCCTCTCAGCCGTACTTTCTCCTGCAGGATCATGGTTCAGGTTGATTCTGCCTTGAAAATTACTTTGAGAGGCCGATTCCTTTTCTTTGTGAACCACCCAATTCTCCGAAAATTTGCCACCTGGGTCATGTCCCCCTCGCCTATCATCTTCATGATATCTTCAATAGCTTTTTTCTCCTCCTGCTTTCTTTCATCATAAGTTTCCCCTTTAGCTTCGTCTAGCCCATAGACAAACACGGATCTCTCCCTTTCCACCTCCCACTGTGACTCCCATTGCATCCTCTGATGTGTTTTAGTTCCTTCCCGTGGAGTGTTCCTTCCTTCAGTCCCTTCCCTAGTTATGGCCCCTATGCTTCTGGGTTTATCCTTCCTGCTCACCTGCTCCTGGCACCCACAGGTATCTGGTAAGGTCCTTGCACATGTCCTAGTTCCTTCAATGTCTTCCAGCCTCTCATTCTGTCCTAGTGTGCTCCCTGTCTTTGTTTTGGCCCCATGTGGGTTTGACAGGACCTCTGCATACAGTTTAGTTTCCTTGCTTCCTTCAGACCTGTTGTCTGTGTTTGGTGTAGCCATTGCCGATGCTACTTCTGTAATATCTTTGTCTATGTGCTGTTTCAGATGTCTCATCTCCTCTTCTAATCTCTCTATCTTGATTTCTGCTGCTGTGGCCTGTTGCTTCCACCTTCTGCATTCTGCTGCTAACCTCTCTTCCATCTTCCTTTCCAGCTCATCTAGTCTCCTTCCCCAGTCTTCCTCCCTTTTTTTGAGCTCTACCTCCCATTCCTCCCTCCCAGATTCATCCTTGGAGCCCCTTGTCCTCATCCTGGTTAGGGGGAGGGGAATAAATGGTTAGGAGGGGATGGTTGGTTGTGGGGGGGGAGGATGGCTATTGGGGGGGTAGAGATAGTTGGGGGAGGGGGTTATATAGTTTGGGGGAGAGAGGGGATGGATGATTATGGGGGAGGGGGAGGATGGTTATTGGAGGGAGGGAGGTAGTTGGGGGGGTTAGACGGTTTGGGGAGGGGTTAGGTGGTTTGGGAGAGGGGTAGGTGGCTAAGGTGAGGTGGTTAGGGAA